>NC_090371.1:151303172-151603172 GCF_036365525.1 Heterodontus francisci
TCTATCCCCCCACTGAGTACTCAATACATAAGTTAACCTATCCCCCCAAAATAACAATTTTTGAAATTCCGAACTTCCCCTCACCGAACTTCAGCATCTTTTATCCTCGACCCCTTCCCACAGTCAATTAGAATAGTTTTCCCCACTCCACCCCACTCCCCCCACCCACCCTGATAATTTTATTCTTCCACCTCCCCACCAGTGTCTCACCTTGGAACTCCGTATGGAGTTCTGAAGGCATGCGAGTTGCAGCTGGTTGGTCGTAAAATCAGCGGTGGCAGGTCAGTTCATCTGCATGTTTATTTATTAACTTTAATATTTAAATGAAGGCCCCGCTGCCAAGCAGCGAGGGAGCTGCACTGAGGCCTCGCCACCGCTACTAATATCCAGTGGGGCCTTCTCGGGGTTCTCGGCGGGCCGCTCCCTCTAGCATTTTACGTGCCTCTCCGCCATGACCCAAGACGTTGAGGGGCTGGTAAAATCCAGCCCACAGTGTCCAACATTAGATGTGATTCCGCGATTGGACAACATTTGCGAAATAATCCAGTGTGCTAAGAATTACGCTGACAACCAATTTAAGGTTATCAGTAGGGTTCACAGTGTGGCACATTCGCACGAACTGGAAGCTACATATATTAATACACAGGGCCCTGTTCTTTGCAGATAGAAAGAACATGTACAAACATTGCACCAGTTTCAGCTAAACAAAATAAGTGACAGCTGTTCGCTGGTTCATTCCTAAGGGCAACGCCTTGACCAATCCGAGTCATGCTGCCTGGTTTAAATTTCAAACAAAGCTTGGCAGTTAACTGTCAGTCATCGTAAACTGTACATGCTCCATGGCAACGCCTCTACCAATCAGAGTTCACTTGCAAACCATTCAGCACTCTCTTCTCATACAGGTATTGCTTTCCCTTACATTGGTATTCTTGTGGATTGTCCTGATGAGTGCAAGATGAAAAGCTTCGACAACATGTCTCTATTTTCAGCAATACTTGTAAACACTGAATTTACTGTGATGATAGTCACCCAGCCATCCAATAAGTGTGGAGGATGTATTTTGGTCCAGAAACATCAATAAGTACCAAACATCCAAAAGAAAGAACTGGTTTTGGCTGGATCCCCAGAGAAGTACGTCACCTGTCAGATTCTAAGGTCTAAATTAGCAAGAGTCCAATAAAATGTTGTAAAAAGAAGAGAAAGCTAGCCTGAGAGGAAAGAAAACAGGGAACTCCCTGAAGGCTGGCCTACACCCAGATGAGGAAAAACAAAGAATTCACACAATCTGAACCCACCATTCCAACCATGAAAAATTCTTACTTGATTTGGGGTCCAGTATATGAGTAACTTTAGAAATGAAGTGGTAATTGTCACACACTTGGAATGAAAAAGGTGACTTTGGACCTGTGATTCCAACGTTCTCCACCACTGGGGTTTTTCCCATGTCATGTCTGGGTCTGTAGCAGACTAATTGATGGAGATTGATTGCTATGATTAGTCAACAACTCCATTATCATTGCATCATGCGACCACCAGGATGGTAGAAAGTGAACTAGATGGACCTTGGGTTTTTTTTTGTCTATAAGTTCCTGTCTTCCTATGATAACACAGGGAGGCAATAATTTAAAAAATTAAGAAAATAATTAATTGGCTATTTAAAACACAATCAGGATGGCAGGGCAGGTGATGTGTTGCAGCAGCAGTATGTGGGAGCTCGTGGACACCAATGTGATCCACTGCAACCATGTCTGCAGTAAGTGTCTATGGCTCAAAGAGCTTTGGCTCAGAGTAGATGAGCTGGAGGCCAAGCTACAGGCACTGCGATGCATCAAGGAGTGGGAAAGTTACCTGGACACTTTGTTCCAAAAGGCAGTCACACCCCATGGGATAGGGTCTTCTGATTTGGTCAGTGGTCAAGGACAGGAGAGTGTGACTGCGAGTCAGGCAGGTAAGGGGATAGAGAAGGCAGAAGTGGAGGAGGCTCAGCTCTTGCAATTGTCCAACTGGTTTGAAGTTCTTTCAACTTGCATGGATGAGAGTAGGGGCTACAGGGTGGATGAGCGAACTGACCAAGACACTGTGGTACAGGAAGCCATTCAAGCGGGAGGGGTAAATAGGAATGTAGTAGTAGGAGATAGTATAGTCTGGGGGTTCGACACAGTTCTCTGCAGTGGAGAGCAACAGTCCAGAAGGCTGTGTTGCCTGCCTGGTGCTCGGGTTTGGGACATCTGCTCAGAGCTGGAGAGGAACTTACAGTGTGAGGGGGAGGATCCAGTTGTCATGTGGGTACCAATGACATAGATAGGACAAGGAAAGAGGTTCTGCACAGTAAGTATGAGCAGCGAGGGGCTAAATTAAAAAGAAGAATCTCAAAGGTAATGATCTCTGGATTATTACCTGAGCCGTGAGCAAATTGGTGTGAAGCCAATAAGATTAGAGAGTTAAATGTGTGGCTCAAAGATTGGTGTGTGGGAGAAATGAGTTTTGATTCTTGGGAGCTATATCATTGGGACGGTCTTCACCTGGACTGAGTTGGAGCCAGTGTTCTGGCGTGTCCTAAAACTAGGGCAGTAGAGAGGGCTTTAAACTAAATAGTGAGGGTGAGCAATCAAATGAGGGAAGATGTGATAATTTAAAGAGAGAAGAGAAGGCAAGAGAGCAAGATAGCAATAAGTGTAATAATAATCAGAGTGTGGCAGGAAGGGACAGAGCGTACACACTTTAAGAGTGCACCAGCAGATAAGGCTAGAGGTCATGAACAAACGGGGGAAGAGGGTTCGGGTGAAGGGAGATTTAGAAATCCAAAGAGAAAGGTCGAGACATTGGAACGGTATAGTGTTGTGGGTAAAAACAAGCAAAATGGGACAGGAAGGGACAGAGAGTTTAATAAAAATTGTACATCAGCGAATAAGGTCATTGCCGGGAATAGAAGTAAAAAAAAACGAAATTAAAGGTTCATTATCTGAATGCACGAAGCATTTGCAATAAGATAGATGAACTAGTGGCACAAATAGAGGTAAATGATTTAGATCTAATTGCCGTTACAGAGACATGGTTACAAGGTGATCAAAGTTGGGCAATAAATATTCCAGGGTGCACAAATTTCGGAAAGACAGACAGAATGGCAAATGAGGAGGGGCAGCCTTGCTAATAAAGGACGACATAAAGACGTTAGTGAGAAAGGATCTGGTCTCAGAAGATCATTAAGTAGAATCAGTATGGGTGGAAATTAGGAATAGCAAGAATCAGAAAATACTGGTGGGAGAGGTTTATAGGCCCCTTAGCAATAGTTCTACCGAAGAAGGAGTTCCGAAGAAGGGTCACTGACCCGAAACGTTAACTCTGCTTCTCTTTCCACAGATGCTGCCAGACCTGCTGAGTGAATCCAGCATTTCTTGTTTTTGTTTCAGATTTCCAGCATCCGCAGTATTTTGCTTTTACAATAGTTCTACCGTTGGGCAGAGCATTAAACAAGAAATTATTGGAGCTTGTAGCAAAAGCAATGTAATAATTGTGGGGGACGTTAATCTTCATTTAGACTGGGACAATTAAATTGGCAAGAGTGGTCTAGAAGATGAGTTTGCCAAATGTGGAACTGACTAGGGATAAAGCTATCTTAGATCTGATATTATGTAATGAAGCAGGGTTAGTTAGTAATGTCATAGTTAAAGATTCACTAGGAAATAGTGATCATATTAGCATTGAATTCTACGTTAAGTTTGAAAGTGACGTACTCCAATCACAAGCAAGAATCTTAAACTTAAACAAAGCCAATTACATAGGCATGAGGGGCGAACTGGCTAAGGTAAAGGGTCAATGGACAAATAGGTATAGAGGTAAATGGAGGTGGGAAACCTTTAAAGAAACATTTCAAAATGTTCAACAAAAATACATTCCATTAAAAAAGAAAAACTCAGCAAGAAAGACCCATCCGTGCCTCACTCAGGAAGTTAAGGATAGTATTAGATTAAAAGATGAGGCATACATTGTTGTAAAAAAGAGTAATCAGTCTGAGGATTGGGAATGCTTTTAGAAACCAGCAAAAGGCCACCAAAAAGTTGATAAAAAAGGAAAAAATAGAATGAGAGTAGACTAGCCAGTAATATAAAAACAGATTGTAAGATCTTTTATAGATATATGAAAAGGAAAAGTAGCTAAAGTAGACATTGGTCCCTTAGAAGCAGAAACAGAAAAAATTATCATGGGGAATGAGGAAATGGCTGAGGCATTGAACAAACATTTTGTGTCTGTCTTCACAGTAGAAAACACAAGTTTCATACCAGAAATAGATGGTAAACTAGGGGCTAAGAAGTGTGAGGAATTTAAGGAAATTAATATCAGCAGAGAAAATGTATTGGAGAAACTTAAAGGACTAAAATCCAACAAATCCTCAGGACCTGATGGCCTATACCCTAGAGTTCTAAATGAGATAGCTGCGCAGAAAGTGGATGCGCTAGCTTTGATTTTCCAAAATTACTTAGATTTGGGAATGGTCCCATCAGATTAGAAGTTGGCAAATGCTACACTGCTTTTCAAGAAAGGAGGGAGAGAGAAAACGGTGAACTACAGGCCATTAGCCTAACATCAGTCATTGGGAAAATGCTGGAATCTATTATTAAGGAAGTCTTAACAGTGCACTTAGAAAAGCACAGTCTGATTAGAACAAGTCAACAAGGTTTTACTGAAGGGAAATCCTGTTTGACAATTTTTTTTGAGTTTTTTGAGGATGTAACTTTTAGGATAGATAAAGGGAACCAGTAGATGTAGTATACATGGATTTGCAAAAGACATTTGATAAAGTGCCACACAAAAGGCAAATAGGCAAGATGAAGGCTCATGGAGTTGGTTGTAATATATTAGCATGGATAGAGGATTTGTTAATGGACAGGAAGCAAAGAGTGGGCATAAATGGGGCATTTTCAAGTTGGCAGGTAGTGAATAGTGAAGTGCCACAAGGATCAGTGCTGGGGCCTCAGCTATTTACAATCTATATTAATGATTTGGATGAAGAGACAGAGAGTAATGTATCTAAGTTTGCTGATGATACAAAGGTAGGTGGAAAGTTAAGCTGTGGGGAGGACACCAAGAGGCCACAAAGAGATATAGACAGATTAAGTGAGTGGGTAACAAGATGGCATTTGGAGTATAATGTAGGGAAGTGTGAAGTTATTCACTTTGGTCTTAAGAATAGAAAAGCAGAATATTTTTTAAAAGGTGTGAAACTTGTAATGTTGATGTTCAAAGAGACTTGGGTGTGTTTGTACAAGGAACTCAAAGTTAGCATGTAGGCGCAGCAAGCAATTACAAAAGAAAATGACATGTTAGCCTTTATTGCAAGGGGATTGGAGTACAGGAATAAGGAACTATTACTACTATTGTACAAGGTTTTGGTGAGACCACATCTGGAATACTGTGTGCAGTTTTGGTCTCCACATTTCAGAAAGGATATATTTGAATTGGAGGCAGTGCAGTGAATATTTACTAAATCGGTCCCTGGGATGAGTGGGTTGTCCTATGAAGAGACTGAGTAAATTGGACCTATACTCTCTGGAGTTTAAAAGAATGAGAGGTTATCTCATTAAAACATACAAGATTGTTTATTTGGTCGGGCAATCTAAAATACAGGGGCACAGTCTCAGGATAAGTATTTAGGACTAAGAAGAGGAGAAATTCACTCATAGGGTTGTGAATCTTTGGAATTCTCTACCCCAGAGGGTCATGGATGCTCCATCGTTAAATATATTTAAGACTGGGATAGACAGATTTTTAGTTTCTCAGGGAATCAAGGAAGATGGTGAGTGGGCAGGAAAGTGGAGTTGAATCCTAAAATCAACCATGATCATATTGAATGGCAGAGCAGGCTCGATGGTCCATATGGTCTACTCTTGCTCCTATTTCTTGTGTTCTTATATTCTTGTGTTTTTATGTTCTTATATTCTTCCATTTCAAATAAATCTCAGCAGTAACTTGTTGGGGAGACTTGCATTCTATAACTTCAATGGAAGGAGCATCTTTGCTATGCATCCAGCCAACACAGTATGAATTACAGGATCATTTAAATCTCTTTTTGTGCAGAATAATGCAGGGTCACTTGTCTTTAAATCATGTTATTTCTAGCTATCCTGAAGAGGTTTATCACAATGATTCAGCTGGGTACTTTGTACTTGGAGGCAGCAACCATGTGCGTGGTTTTGAGGGATTCATTGGACCTGTGAAGTTTTACCGGCTCATTGCCCGAAAGGGCCAAAAGGTAAATATCATTCTCTATGTACATGAATGCACCCACAAAAATGTTTGCTGTTTACTGTCTCCATCAGAATGTTTGGACTAGTTTACTGTCACTCACCTCAGCTGTGCACACTCAGGTGTTGGACAGATTCATGATTAAACTCACTTGTATTACAGAACTGCTTCAAGAATATTGTGGAACCGAAACTAGAGAAACCAACAAAGCCAGAGTTCATGGCTGTTGAACCTTCCTTTGTGGGTGTACCAGGCCTGTTCAGATCAGTGGTTAGAAAACCACGTTGTTGGTTTGTATGGATGGACTGATACATGAAAGTGCATGCTACTAGAGGCAGAAGAGCTGCTGTTTCTAGCAGCATCTGTGGTTGAGTCTTGGCACCTCAACTGGCATCAGCATCATCTAATTTCCAGCAACAATGTAGTTCCTTACTCGCTCTGTTACAAATAAATTCCAGTTTGATTTAAGCTTAGCCTTCATCATGACAATTTAGAATTAAAAACAGCAAATCTTCAAAATGTGCATCAAGTCCATCAGCAGCAGATAATAAATGAGGGAGTATTCTTGAAACATGAACCTGTCTTTCTTCAGATACTGAGGAAGGCAATGGAGTCCTTGTATAGTAATCTCAACAGCAAGGAGAGGGAAGAACATTAAATAAAGATCAAAAGTCAGATATGAAAAACTATATTACAGAGAGGCAAAATAATGGGGGTAATGGCCTTAAAACAGATCTTTAAAATGCTGGGGAGAGATAAAGAACCCAAGGTAGTATACAACAGTCATCTTTGCTAGGCTGTAAAAAGGCATTTGAAAGAGAAATAGTGGGTAAGTACTAGATAGAGGTAATGGATTATAATTTGAATATAAGAAAATGAATAAAATGTTGAAGTTGTAAAGCTCAGTGTTCAGTTCAGGGGATTGCAAAGTGCTTATGAGGAAGGTGAAACACGGGTCTGGATTTTGTCCTTGTGGTGGGTATCCCTACGCAGGGCCGGAAAACTGGAGGCAACCCTGCCACGGCCATTTTCTGAAACCCTGATGGAATTCAATGGCAATCAGGCAGTTAACTTCCTGTCATCAGGGCTTCAACCCCTTTAAGGGTGGAGGACCTCAAAGAGCTGCTGGCCAATCAGAGGGCCGGCAGCCCTTCAGTCCCACCAGCATCACCGAGAACGGTGGCCACTGCTAGGACTGCAGCAGGTGTGGACCAACCAGCATGGAGGAGGCCCGGAATCAAGGTGAGTGTGGGTCTCACCTGGGCCAGACAGGAGGCACCCCCCCACCCCCCCCACCCACCCCAGCCCCAAGGCCGCAGGGAAGCCACCAACTTTTATTGGATGGCTTCTCCATGGGTGGACGAGCCCCCTGTCGTTGATAAAATAACAGCAACGGCGGGAAGTGGCCCTTAAGTGGCCTTTAACTGGCTACGTAAGGGCCTCAATTGGCCTCTGGGCAGGAAGGCCATCCTTGTCCTTCTCTGTCCCTGGTAAAATTCCATGGCGTTGGGACGGTGATGGCCATTCCACCCCTCTGTTGCCCCCCACCCCCCCCACCTTCCCTCACCATTTTAATGCCCCATCTGCTGCCTCCCAGCACTTCTCTTGAGGCTGGTAAAATCCAGCCTAATGTTCCTGAAGTTTGCATTTAGCTTGACAGGAGCATTTTGAGGTGGCCAAAGATGAAATGGTCGAATTGGAAACTTGTGAGTGAACTAAACTGGTTCTGTTTTTATTTCTGCAATTCACAGCTTTCATCCTTTTCTCTCATTTTACTGTTTTAGTCTTATTTTAAACCAGGTAATGATATAATGATTATTCCATCTAAACAATCAGGTAGGGTCGACAAATTATTGATTAATAACAGCATAATCACACAGCAGTTCACAAATCTATACTTTGATTTTGGTGTATTTGAAACATAGTAACTATATTTGATTTCATAATTTTCTTAGGAGCTTGTTTTTAGCATTTTCAGACATCTATACACTAGACTTAGCAGAAGAACAAGAGTTTACTGGGAAAGGAACTTTTTAACGCGTATGAAAGTTTGGTAAACTGATGGTATCAGCATATTGAAGGTCAGGTTCCAGGCAGCAAAACTACTGCTTTTGTGCAAAACCAATAATTGTTGCAAAATTGTCAAACTGCTTATCCAACATCCAGTACTGGATGAGCAGAAATTTCCTCCAATTAAATATTGGGAAGACTGAAGCTATTAGTGTCGATCCCTGATCCAATCCCCATTTCCTGGTTACCAACTCTATTTATTTCCCTGGCCATTGTCTGAGACTAAACCAGACTGTTAGCAACCTTGGTGTCATATTTGACTCCAAGTTGAGCTTCTGCCCATATATCCGCGCCATCACTAAGACCATCTATTTCCACCTTTGTAACATTGCCTGATTTTGTCCTTGGCTCATCTCGTCTGCTGCTGAATCCCTCAATCATACTTTTGTTTTCTCCAGACTTGACTGTTCCAACGCTCTCCTGACTGTTCTCCCACATTCTATCCTCTGTAAACTTGCTATGTTAGTTGTGCATTTTGATGGCAAGCCAATTTCTGTGTTGGAACTCTGAATGGTGGGATGGGAAGTTGGGGGGTGTGGTGGGGTACAGAGGAATAAAGAGGACTCTTAAACTGCTCGGGAAATCAGTGCCTCAAATGCAATACACTCCTCCCTGTCAAGAAATCAGGACATCTAGAGTGATGGAACAAATAGCCCTAGGTCTTCACAGTTCAATCAATTAGGTCCATAGTATGTGCAGAGAAGGCACTTTGATTAGTTGAGAACACGGAAAAATTCACGGGAGTCTATTTAAAACAAAACATATCACTCCTGAAAATCTCATACAGTAAATGTTTCTCTCTTCTTCCCTCCTCCACCACCTTCATTAGTAAATAAAATAATACAAAATTAATTTCTTTTCAATAAACCACACGTGCCTGGTGGCAAGTGGGCAAGAAATCTATGCATCATCAAGAACGATTTATGCTTGTTTTGAGCACAAGTTCAACTGTCTGAATTTAAAATAATTTCTTTCTTATGTTTGCAGATTTCAAATCCTCTTGTGACTGATCATAAATTCCATGAACATATTGAAAAGTACTATAAAAAATGCAAATACCTCACTACACTTATCATGAAGTATTTCCAGACCCTTGGATTACACAAGAAGATACAGCAAATGAGTAAGTAAACTGAAGTGTATGGACCTTATCAGCGAATGAAATTATACTACCTTATATGTGTATGCAAAACAAATATCAGTAATTATTCTGATTA
Source organism: Heterodontus francisci (assembly GCF_036365525.1). Taxonomy (NCBI): domain Eukaryota; kingdom Metazoa; phylum Chordata; class Chondrichthyes; order Heterodontiformes; family Heterodontidae; genus Heterodontus; species Heterodontus francisci. Next base: position 151,312,703 of record NC_090371.1, read on the forward strand.
TAGAATATGAATATAGAGAAAATCATGAACTAGTTAAAACTTTTAATAAGTAACTAGTGATTTGCTCAGTTGGTCATTACAGATTCTAATGAAGTGCTAATCATCACAAGGAACCCAACACAAGAAGACACATGCATAAAATTAAATGTTCAGTAAACTTCCCATTCACAATTTTATTTTGAAGCCTATTAGTAATTGAACATTGCAGCATATTGAAGCATCAGTAAGAGTCTATAAGCCTAAGGTAATTAAAGCTTTCTGGGCTGGATGAAGGCCAGAGATGTTTAATTCTCTCACACAGGTTTTGTAATGGTGCTGTAACAGTGCTGTTACAAGTTTGGATCTTTTCTCTCTCACTGTAGGTACTTCAGCTTCTGTTTTAAATTGCTATCTTGGGTGAATCAGAGGTTTCTGGTTTTGATGTTGTTACGACCGACTGCTTCTGTCAAAGTCCCCAATCAAAATATACGATTCTGATTGTGGTGGGACCAACGCACTATTAATTCAATCCCGTCGCTCCACAGATGGGCTGACATATCATTTAAAACTTCCCAAATTAAAGGAAGACCCAGCCAAATTGTACCATCTATTAACCCCCGAATGAGGCTAACCAAACCAGGTGTCTTTAAATCAACAAGTTAACTCTTTAATTAGAAAAGCTAAATTCTTGAACACTATGACGATATAAACAACATTTAAAATAGAAAAAATTTGAGTCCTTGCAAATTTACAGTCCAATGTTGCATGAAGTCCTCACAGTATATTGCTTGAGGTCCTCACAGAATGTTGTTTGAAGTCCGCACAGTCATCCGATATGGGAAGAAAGGTTCTTCCACAGTAGAACAGTCGGTAGTCTAACATCAGCAGTAGGTGATGCTTTCCTTCTTCAGCGAATTTCAACAACTAACGATTTGCAGTATAGATAGAATCATTCTGACTTTAGAGTTTTTGAGGGATAAAAGATTGTTCCAGTCTAACTTCCCTTTCTTCAATTTAAATTACCAGAGATCTCTGTTTTGGCTTGACTTTTTTTTTAGAATTTTGAGAGATAATAATTAAACAGACTAAAATCCTCTTCCTTCGTTTAAATGGTTGAGAGCTCTTTTTCCAGGTGCTGACACCACAGCTGTGACCTCTGTGTGTTCTGTTAGAACAAAATGTCTTCAACTAAAAGCCAGTTCAATATTGAAGTGTAACAAATGTATCGCTTGCTACTCACTCCCAGTGGCTGTATCTATCATTCCGAGAATGCACCCTTTGAATTGCAGTCTCCAAATGACTGTTTCTAATGGAAACCGAAAATGCACCTCTCTATAACTCCTGGGGCTTGCCGGTTCTTAAAGGAATACTGATTCTCTGTAAACCTTAACGGCAAACAGCATATTCCCAGAAAAAAAACTACAGAACCATGACAATGTACCCTCACTGGTCCTGATATATGAGCAAGTTTTTGAAAGTTATTCAGGAAAACTAACTCAGCATCAAAATGCGCATCTAAAACTGCAAGCATATCACTCTGACAGGGCATACTTTAGCTACTGGATAGATTCAGTGCCTCCACATTGTTAAAAAGCAGCAGTGTATCACAACGTCAGACCTGGGTTTAGATTTTTAATTATCAAGTTATTTTATTAAGCAAAAGGTGAACAAGCAAATTTATAACAGCTATATAATACATGAGCCACCGGGTCGTTCAGTTGGCTAGATGGCTAGCATGTGGTGCAGAACAGCCAACAGAGTGGGATCAATTATCATTCTGGTCTGAAGAAGGCAACAGGAAACTACCTCGTATACCCTCTTCCTTAGTCATGCTCATTTCTCCTGGATGGAGAAAAATAGAGCAGAGGACCTGTACTTGTGCAGACCACCACCACAGCACAGCATATAAAACATAAAAATTTGCAGTCAATGTTATACTCAAATGAAAAACAATTAAAAGTCAGAAACACTGTGTTAAGTTTCTTTTGTAATTCGGGTCCACCCAAGATATCTTCTTGGTTCAGCGGCATCCAACGCTTTAATGCTCCTGTGCCAGAGGGATTTGCGGGTATTTGCGTGACATTAAAGTATATATAAATGGATAAGTTTGAGTTGATCTTTGGAGTTCGGCTGCCTGGGGGGTCTGTTTCCATATCTCCTACCATTTATTCTGTGAAATGGCAGTCTAGATTTCAGTGGCAGACATCTTTTGAATATGTTGCATGTTGACATGTGCCTTATTTTTTTTTTAAGACAGTGCAGGGATTCTTTTTCATTGGATTGTATGGAGTGTGGCTGATTCTTAGGGTTCATATCTAATTTATAGGTAGAAAAATGGTAGAATTAAATGCATGATGTGGAACTTGTCAACATCCTGTAAAGTTACAATCCAGTCCTGGTGGAGGAACTGACTTATTTTGGTTGAAGCCCTTCTCAACAAAGCCAGGCTACCCGGCCCGAACCCGAACAAATCTGACTCTATATGTCGGGTTCGGTTTGGGTCGGGCGTTTAAAAAAATTTAAAGGACTCGGGCCCGGGTCAGGTTCGGGTTGGCTGTTATCGGGTCGGGCCCAGTCGGGTTTTAATTTTATACCTGAGCCAGGCTTTATGTCTGACCAATAGCCTCTCCCCACAGATGCAGATACTGGCCACGCTCCATTCCCCAGGCCCCGCCTTTCAGTATCCGTTCTGTGGCTCCGGCTGAGCAGCAGCAGCAGCTTCTTCCCTGTCTCCGGATGGAAAAGGCGCTGCAGGTACTGTCAGTGTCTCACATCTGGGAGGTCAGTAATGGGGAGTGGGACCATGGGCTGTGTCAGGGCTGCTCCTGGTCTCAATGTGTCTCAGAGCCGGGGGGATGTGTGGGGGGGGGGCGCGGTGGTGAGGGAGGGGGGGTCAGTAATAGGGAGTGGGACCATGAACTGTGTCAGGGCTGCTCCTGGTCTCAATGTGTCTCAGTGCCGGGGTGGTGAGGGAGGGGGGTGCTCAGTAATGGGAAGCGGGACCACGAGCTAAAGCCTGGCTACCCGACCAGAAACGGACCAAAGTCGACTGCATGTGTCGGGTTCAGGTCTGGCCTGTATTCTGCGTCCAGCATTGGGGTTCGGGTCGGGTTGGGCATTTTAAAAAGTTGGAGGGCTCGGGCCCAGGTCGGGTTCGGGTTGGCTGTTATTGGGTCGGGCCTGAGTTGGGTTTTAATTTTATACCCAAGCCAGGCTTTACTTCTCATACCAGATTTTGAATATACTGCTTAGTGTTTTTGGAAGTTCTTCACCCTGCAGCATAGAAGAATGTGTGCTAACATTCATACCAATGTTATGAGGACTGCATATGACATAAACTCTCCATGTACTAAAGATACTAAATATGTTTTTTAATGAATTACTCAGAACTTATATTGGCTCCCCTCTCATTTTTCTGGCACCATTCCTGAAATTGCTGTTGTGATGGAAAATATCTATTGTTTTCCCATGGAATGATTCCGATAAAGAGGAAATTAATCTTACAAAGCAAAACACAACTGAGCACAGTAAGTGATGGACAAGATACTTTACATATTTTATCAGGAAACATCCATGCTGTAAATTATGGATAAATCTTCACAGTTCAGCAATTTTTTTTATTCTTTCATGGGATGTGGGCGTTACTGGCAAGGCCAGCATTTGTTACCCATCCCCAGTTGCCCTTGAAAAGGTGGTGGTGAGCAGCATTCTTGAACTGCTGCACTCCATCTGATGCAGGTGCACCTACAGTGCTGTTTGGAAGGGAGTTCCAGGTTTTTGATCCAGTCACAGTGTAGGAATGGTGATATGGTACCAAGTCAGGATAATGTGTGACTTTGAGGGGAACTTGCATGTGGTAATGTTCTCATGTGGCTGCTGCCCTTGTCCTTCTAAGTGCTAGAGGTTGTGGGTTTGGAAGGTGCTGTCGAACGAGGCTTGGCGAGTTGCTGCAATGCATCTTGTATATAGTACACACTGTTGCCATTGTGTGTCAGTGGTGGAGGGAATGAATGTTGAAGGTGGTGGATGGGGCACTGATCAAGCGGGCTGCTTTGTCCTGGATGGTGTCGAGTGTCTTGAGTGTTGTTAGAGCTGTACTCACCCAGGCAAGTGGAGAGTATTCCATTGCACTCCTGACTTGTGCCTTAGATGGTGGACAGGCTTTGGGAAGTCTGGAGGTGAGTCACTCGCCACAGAATTTCCAGCTTCTGACCTGCTCTTGTTGCCGCTGTATTTATATGGCTGCTCCAGTTAAGTTTCTGGTCAATGGTAACCCCTAGGATGTTGACAGTGGGGGATTCAGTGATAGTAAGTGAATTGAATGTCAAGGGGAGATGGTTAGATTCCCTCTTGTTGGAGATTGTCATTGCCTGGCACTTGTGTGGCTCAAATATTACTTACCACTTATCAGCCCAAGCCCGAATGTTGTCCAGAGCTTCCTGTGAGTGGGTACTGACTGCTTCAGTATATGAACACTGTGCAAGCATCGCCACATCTGACCTTTTGATGGAGGGAAGGGTCATTGATGAAGCAGTTGAAGATGGTTGGGCCTAGGACACTACTCTGAGGAACTCCTGCAGCCATGTCTTGGGGCTTAGATGTTTGGTCTCCAACAACCACAACCATCTTTCTTTGTGTTGGTATGACTCAAACAAATGGAGAGTTTTCCCCCAGATTCCCACTGACTTCAATTTTGCTAAGGCTCCTTGATGCCACACTCAGTCAAATGCTGCCTTGATGTCAAGGCAGTCGCTCTCAACTCACCTCTGGAATTCAGCTCTTTTGCCCATGTTTGGAAAAGACTGAAATGAGGTCTAGAGTCGAGTGGCCCTGGTGGAATCCAAACTGAGATTGGTGACCAGGTTATTGCTGTTTAACTACCTTCAACCTTTTCTTGATATCACATGGAGTGACCTGAATTGGCTGAAGACTGGCATCTGTGATGCTGGGGCTCTCAGGAGGAGGCCGAGATGGATCATCCACTCAGCACTTCGGGCTGAAGATGGTTGCCAATGCTTCAGCCTTGCATTTTGCACTGATGTGCTGGCTTCCCCATCATTGAGGATGGGGATATTTGTGGAGCCTCCTTATCTGGTTAGTTGTTTAATTGTCCACCACCATTCACGACTGGATGTGGTAGTGCTCCAGAGCTTTGATCTGATCATTGATTGTGGGATCACTTACTTCTGTGTATCACATGCTGCTTCCACTGTTTAGCATGCATGTAGTCCTGTATTGTAGCTTCACCGGGTTGGCAACTCATTTTTAGGTATGCCTGGTGCTGCTCCTGACATGCTCTCCTACACTCCTCATTCAACCAGGGTTGATCCCCTGCCTTAATGGTAAAGTGAGGGATATGCCAGGCAATGAGGTTACAGATTGTGGTTGAATACAATTCTGCTGATGGCCCACAGCACCTCCATGGATACCCAGTTTTGAACTACTAGAGCTGTTCTGAATCTATCCCATTTACCACGGTGGTAGTGCCACACGAAACAATGGATGATATCCTCACTGTGAAATTGGGACTTCATTTCCACAAAGACTGTGCGATGGTCAGTCCTACCAATATTGTCATGTAGATTGGTGAGGGCAAGGTCAAGCAGCTTTTTCCCTCTTGTTGGTTTCCTCATTACCTGCCGCAGACCCAGTCTAGCAGCTATGCCCTTCAGGATTCGGTCAGCTCAGTCAGTAGTGGTGCTACCGAGCAACTCCTGGTGATGGGCATTGAAGTCCCCCAACCAGAGTACATTCTGTGGCCTTGCTACTCTCAGTGCTTCCTCCAGATGGTGTTCAACATGGAGGAATACTGATTCAGTAGCTGACGGTGGTACTCAGCAGGAGGTGCCCTTGCCGATGTTTGACCTGATGCCATGAGACTTCATGGGATCTGGAGTCAACGTTGAGGACTCCCAACAGTATAGCACTGTGCCGCCACCTCTGGTGGGTCTATCCTGCCGGTGGGACAGGACATATCCAGGGATGCTAATGGAGTGGACCTCTGCTCAGTCCGCAAGCAGGAGCCCGAGCTTCCAGTTGCTTGCCATTTCAACACTCCCCCCTGCTCTCATGCTCACATCTCTGTCCTGCGATTGCTGCAGTGTTCCAGTGAACATCAACGCAAGCTCGAGGAACAGCATCTCATTTACCGATTAGGCACACTACAGCCTGCCGGACTGCCACTGAGTTCAATAATTTCAGAGCATGACGGGCCCCCCATTTTACTTTTAATTTTAGTTCTTTTTTTATTTTTTATTTTTTTTATATTTTTTTGTGTTGTTTATTTTCTTTTATTTCATCTTAGTTTGTTCAGTTTGCTTACCCGCTTTTTTTTCATGTTTGTACCTGCGGCTGTTCAATTTTCAGTCCGTTAACACCCTTTCTGTACTAATGCTTTGTCTTTCAACACACCATTAACATATCTTTGCTCCATGACCTTCTGGTCAGCTATTCTGTGACCTTATCCTATCTACACCTTCTCCTTTGTTATCTCTTGCCCCACCCCCACTTTACTTGCTTATAACCTTTTACATTTCTAATATTTGCCAGTTCTGAAGAAGGGTCACTGACCTGAAACGTTAACTCTGCTTCTCTCTCCACAGATGCTGCCAGACCTGCTGAGTATTTCCAGCATTTCTTGTTTTTATTTTATGCTAATGGAGGGGTCTGGGACATTTGCTGTAAGGTAGCATTTGGTGAATATGACTATGTCAAGCTTGACTAGTCTGTGGGACAGCTGTCTCTAACTTTGGGACAAGTCCCCAGATGTTAGTAAGGAGGACTTTGCAGGGTCAACGGGGCAGGGTGGCCTGTTGTCATTTCCGGTGCCTAATGGCTGAGTGGCCCATCCAGTTTTATTCTTTTTCAACTTTTCTACAGAGTTTGACACAACTGAGTGACTTGCTCAGCCATTTCAGAGGGCAGTTAACAGTCAGCCACATTGCTATGGGTCTGGAGTCACATGTATGCCCGACTGGGTAAGGACGGCAGATTTCATTACCCGAGGGACATTAGTGAACCAGATTGGTTTTTACGACAATCTGGTAGTTTAATGGTCACCTTTACTGAGACTAGATTTTAATTTAATTTTATTAATTTGTTAAATTTAAATTCCACCAGCTGCCCTGGTGGGGTTTGAACTCGTGTTTCCAGAGCAATAATCGAGCCCTCTGGATTACTAGTCCAGTAACATTACCACTACATCCCCTTATCAATGATTACAATCTGTTTTATTTACAGATAGAAACAGAAATTATTATTTACAGTTGGTTACTAAATATGGACCGATAAACTATGATGAAGAAAAATGTACAGCACGTCCCTGGGGGAAAAGAACTGAGAAGAAGTACAAGGCTTTATTTGATCTACTTCAGACAATGGCTTCGGAGCCATTTTTAGGTATCTGCGAAATGTTTACATAACATAAAAAGTGTTCATCGTTATAGCTCCCATCGTTGCTGTTCTTTTACTTTATTGCCTTTATGCTCTATTTTCCTTCTCCCTTCAGTCTCATTTTGATGCATATTCACTGTCGAATGGGCAGGCAGGTGTCTCCTCTCAGTCTACGTCATTTGTTCTATAGCTGACCATTATGATATGAAACTAGAGATCTAAGATAACAAGGTTTTTAGCTCTGCCTTCCTTGTGTGGAAATATATGGCGACCACGCAGCTCCTCAACTTGACAAAGAAAGAGGTTGCTGGCAAAATATCAGTAGAAGTGGAGATAGTAGAAGTAATGGAGGGGGTGAAAATTGATGTGCAGGATGTAATGGAAAGGCTGACTATGCTTAGAGTGGATAAGTCGCCTGGTTCGGACGGTTTGCATCCTAGGTTGCTCGGCGAAGTGGGGATGGAGATACCAGAAGGCTTGCCATAATCTTCCAATTGTCTCTAGAGACAGGGGAGGTGCCAGAGGATTGGAATGTGGCAAATGTGACACCCTTGTTCAAGACAGGGCATAAGGACATTCCTAGTAACTACAGGCCAGTCAATTTAACATCAATGGTGGGTCAGGTTTCAGAAACAATAATCAGGGAAAAAAATCAGCAGGCATTTGAAGAAGGTGAACTAATTAGGGAGAACCAGCACAGATTTGTGAAAGGCAGATTGTCTTTAACTAATCTAATTGAATTTTTGATGAAGTAACAGAGAAAGTAATGAAGGGAAACAGTAGATGTTGTCAATATGGATTTTAAGATAGTGTTTGATAAAGTACCTTATAAAAGACTGGCTAACAAAACAGAGGCTCATGAAATAGGAGGGTCCATGTCAATTTGGATAAAAAATGGGCTTAAGGACAGAAAACAGCAAGTCGCGGTAAATGTTTTTTTTTCCAAACTGGAGGATGGTAAACAGTCATGTTCCTCAAGAGTCAGTGTTAGGACCACCACTTTTTTTAATTTATAAAAATAACTTGGACATGGGTATGCCGAGTTAAATTTCAAAATTTGCCGATGATTGGTACCAAACTTGGAGGACATGCGCACATACAAATTGGGAGCAGGAGTAGGCCACTTGGCCCCTCGAGCCTGCTCCGCCATTCAACAAAATAATGGCTGATCTGATTGTAACCTCAATTCCACATTCCCGCCTAGCCCAAATAACCTTCCACCCCCTTGCTTATCAAGAATCTATCTACCTCTGCCTTAAAAATATTCAAAGACTCTGCTTCCACTGCCTTTTGAGGAAGAGAATTCCAAAGACTCACGACCCTCTGAGAGAAAAAATTTCTCCTCATCTCTGTCTTAAATCGGCAACCCCTTATTTTAAACAGCGACCCCTAGTTCTAGATTCTCCCACAAGAGAAAATATCCTTTCCACATTCACCCTGTCAAGACCCCTCAGAATCTTATGTTTCAATCAAGTTGCCTCTTATTCTTTTAAACTCCAGCGGATACTTATTCAAAGAACTCCAATAAATTGGTTAAGCATGATTTCCCTTTCACAAAACCATGTTGACTTTGCATGATTACCTTGAATTTTTCTAAATGCCCTGCTATAATGTCTTTAATAATAACTTCTAACACTTTCCCTATGACAGATGTTGAGCTAACTGGCCTGTAGTTTCCTGTTTTCTGTCTCCTCCCTTTTTGAATAAAGTTACATTGGCTATTTTCAGATCTAATGGAACCATCCCCGAATCTAGGAAATTTTGGAAAATTAAAACCAGCGCATCAACTATCTCACTAGCAACTTCTTTCAAGACCCTAGGATGAAGTCCATCAGGACCCGGGGATTTGTCAGCCCGCAGCTCCAACAATTTGCTCAGTACTACTTCCCCTGTGATTGTAATTTTCTTGGGTTTTCCCTCCCTTCCATTTCCTGATTTATAACTATTTCTGGGATGTTACTTGTCTCCTCTATGGTGAAGACCGATGCAAAATACCTGTTCAATTCATCTGCCATCTCCTTGTTTTCCCTTATTAATTCCCCAGACTCACTTTCTATAGGACCAACACTCACTGTGTTAGCTCTTTTCTTTTTAAATATCTGCAGAAACTCTTAGTATCTGTTTTTATATTTCTAGCCAGCTTTTTCTCGTACTCTAATTGTTCCCAGCTTATTAATCTTTTAGTTGTTCTTTGCTGCTTTTTATATTCTGTCCAATCGTCTGACCTGCCACCTATCTTTGCACAATTGTATGCTTTTTCTTTAAGTTTGATACTATCTTGAACTTTTTTAGTTAACCACGAATGGTGAGTCCTCCCCTTTGAATTTTTCTTTCTTGTTGGAATGTGTCTATTCTGTGTATTCTGAAATATCCCCTTAAATGTTTGCCACCGCATCACTGTTGACCTATCCCATAACCTACTTTTCTAGTTCACTTTTGCTAGCTCTGTTTTCATGCCCTCATAATTGTCCTTATTTAAGTTTAAAATACTAGTCTTAGACCACTCTTCTCTCCCTCAAATTGAATGTAAAATTTAGTCATATTATGATCATTGCTGCTTAGGGGTGACTTCACAATGAGGTCGTGAATTAATCCTATCTCATTGAATAGCAGGTCTAGTATAGCCTGCTCTCTGGTTGGCTCCAGAATGTGCTGTTCTAAGAAACTATCCTGAAAACATTCCGTGAGCTCCTCACCTATGTTACCTTTGCCCATCTGATTCTTCCAGCCTATATGTGGATTAAAATCCCCCATAATTATCGCTGTACCTTTCTGACAAGCTCTCATTATTTCTACCTTTATACCACGTCCTACCGTGTGGTTACTGTTAGGGGGCCTGTACACCACTCCCACAAGTGACTTCTTGCCTTTATCATCTCAACCCAAACTGCTTCTACATCCTGGTTTCCTGAACTTAGGCCATTCCTCTCTATTGTGGTAATACCCCTCCACCTTTTCCTAACTTCCTGTCCTTCCTAAATGTCATGTACCCTTCAATATTCAGGTCCCAATCTATGTCATCCTGCAGCCATGTCTCTGTAATGACTATCATTTCGTACTTATTTATTTCTTTTTGTGCTATCAGTTCATCTGTTTTCTTTCGAATGCTATGTGTATTCAGATACAGAGCCTTTAGTTTTGTCCTTTTATTATTTTTGTAACCTCTAGCCTTGTCTGCTGATTTACTCTTAGATTTGTAATCACTGTCCCTTCCTGTCACTGTCTGTTTATCTTTTTCCATATTAATACCTTTCTCTTTTTCCTTGTCTCTACTCTCTGATTTACCACATATTCCCAAGTTTGATCCCTTGCCCCCACTTCTTTCTTTTGGGCCTCCTTATCTCGAGAGACAATGGATACGCGCCTGGAGGTGGTCAGTGGTTTGTGAAGCAGCGCCTGGAGTGGCTATAAAGGCCAATTCTGGAGTGACAGGCTCTTCCACAGGTGCTGCAGAGAAATTTGTTTGTTGGGGCTGTTGCACAGTTGGCTCTCCCCTTGCGCCTCTGTCTTTTTTCCTGCCAACTACTAAGTCTCTTCGACTCGCCACAATTTAGCCCTGTCTTTATGGCTGCCCGCCAGCTCTGGCGAATGCTGGCAACTGACTCCCACGACTTGTGATCAATGTCACACGATTTCATGTCACGTTTGCAGACGTCTTTCCCCCACTATTTAGTATAAAACCCTCTCTACTTCCCTAGTTATGCAGCTTGCTAGAACACTGGTCCCAGCACGGTTCTGGTGTAGACCGTCCCAACGGTACAGCCACCACTTTCCCCAGTACAGGTGCCAGTGCCCCACGAACCGGCACCCACTTCTACCACACCAGTCTTTGAGCCACACATTCATTTCTCTAATTTTATTTGCCCTATTCCAATTTGCATGTGGCTCAGATAATAATCCAGAGATTATTACCTTTGAGGTTCTGCTTCTTAATTTGGTGCCTAGCTCCGCATACTGACTATGCAGAACCTCTTTCCTTGTCCTGCCTATATTGTTGGTACCTACATGGACCACAATGACTGGATACTCCCCCTCCCACTGTAATTCCTATCCAGCCCTGAGCAGATGTCCCGAACCTTGGCACTGGTTAGGCAACACAACCTTCTGGATTCTCGCTTTTTGCTGCAGAGAACACTGTCAATCCCCCTCACTACTACCTCTACTTTCCTTTTTGCTCCCTGCACTTGAATGGCTTCCTGTGCCATGGTCAGTCTGTTTATCCATACTACAGCCCTCACTCTTGTCCATACAAGCTGCAAAACCTCAAACTTGTTGCTCAATTGCAAAGCCTGAAGCTCCTCCACTCCCACCATCTCGATCCCCTTACCTGCCTGACTTGCAGTCACACCCTCTTGTCCCTGACCACTGACCAAAACAGATGACCCTATCCTAAGGGGTGTGACTGCCTTCTGGAACCAAGTGTCCAGGTAACTTTCCCCCATCTGATGCATCACAGTGTCTGCAGCTCAATCTCCAGCTCAGTGACTCTGAGCTGAAGCTCCTTAAGCCGTAGACACTTACTACAGGCGTGGTTGCCATGGATTGCCGTGGCATTCGGGAGCTCCCACATACTGCAGCCGCGACACATCACCTGTCTTGCCATTTTTATTGTGTTAATTTAATTAAATTTATTTTTTCTTCATTAATTTATAGTTCCCCTCCTTACTGAACTCCCTCACTTACCAAACTCCCTTCTTCGCACTCTGTGCCCTCCTGCAGCAATCAGTGTAGACAAGCAGCACTGAATTTATGCTGTCTGAAAACAATGATGTGTCAGCTTTGCTAGAGCTCTGCTAGAGCTCAGAAACCAGTCTAAGCTAGCTGCCTAATTAACTAGCTACAGATACTCTGAGAGAGCTTGCATACCCCTGTTTAAAACTGTAAGAAACTTAACTTGCCTCTTAATGTAAACAGTAATTTCAGTTAATTGTTAAATGTAAACATAACAAAAACTAGACTTGAGAGATTAACTCTTAAAATCCACTCACTTACCAATCTCCTTTCTTCACACTCTGTGCCCTCCAGCAGCACTCAGTGCAGACCTGCAGTGCGGAGGAGTGGCAAACAGTGAGGATGATACCAATTGACTGCAACAGGAGATAGATAGGCTAGCAGAATGGGCAAACAAGTGGCAGATTGAATTTAATACAGACAAGTGTAGGTGATACATTTTGACTGAAAGGATAAGGAGAGGCAATATAAACTTAATGGCGCAGTTCTAAAGAGTGTGCAGGGACAGAGGGACCTGGGGTTTATGTGCATCGATCTTTGAAGGTGGCAGGACATATAGAACGAGTAGCTAGCAGAGTATATGTGATCTTGGGCATCATAAATAAAAGGTATTGAGTACTGTCATGACTGAGGCGGGACAAGTACACTGTTTATTCTAGTCCCGCTTCTCCACAGGTCACAACATATATTTAAGTTTTCCCGCTTACTGATTGGTCAATCATATACTGTAATTTTCCCAGAATAAAACACACCAACCAGGTTTCTTTAATAAACAACAAAATTATCAGTTTATTATGAAACAAGTCTTAACCAATAACAAAGTAAACATACTTACACAGATTAAAATATTAAAGCCCCTTATTTATCCTAGCCCCTCACACACACGCACATCCGTGCACCAGCTAACTGGGAAAATTAAAAGGGATTTTTGTTTATATCACTATTATAAACAAAACAAAACAAAAAAAACACTTAGGTGGAATACTTGTCCTTAGTTTTGGTTTGGCGTCCCAAATGCTTATAGACGGCTGTCACTGGGATCTTCCTAGAACAGTTCTTTCCAGGCGATGTTGAAGATCAGTTTGGATAGGCTTTCCAAGAAATGCAGCTACAGAGGCTTCAGATAGGTCTTTATAGCAGAAATGTGGCAACAAGAGTTTCAGTTCCCACACATTCGATACGCAGGATTTCTTCAAATACAGTTGGAAATAGGAAACTGACACAATGTATGCAGGGTTTCTTTTCAAGAGAGAGAGGGTTGGGTCTTCTTTGGCAGGCAAAAACCAGCTGTTTTTTATAACAGTTCAAATTGAAACTAAAAATAGTCCAGAAGTCAAACCTTCTGACTTCTATAAATCTTGAACTGTTGCTTCATTGTAAACATCTCCCCAAGTCAAAAACAACCCCTGCTGGGTTATTATCCATAGACAAGTGCCTTCCAGTAAGTCTTGTTTACAAGCCAAATCCAGGAACCTTTTGGTGACTTTAAAAAAAACACAGTTTTTTTATGGGGATGTTTGCTGATGATTGCACAATCTTCAGCACCATTCGCAACTCCTCAGCTGCTGAAACAGTCCGTGTTTAAATGCAGCAAGACCTGGACAATATCCAGGCTTGGGCTGATAAGTGGCAAGTAACATTCGCGCCACACAGGTGCCAGGCAATGACTATCTCAAACACCACTGACGCACAGTGGCAGCAGTGTGTACCAACTACAAGATGCACTGCAGCAATGCACCAAGGCTGCTTAGACAGCACCTTCCAAACCCGCGACCTCTACCAACTAGAAGGACAAGGGCAGCAAATGCATGGGAACATCACCACCTGCAAGTTCCCCTCCAAGTCACACATTATCCTGACTTGGAACTATATCGCCGTTCCTTCACTGTCGCTGGATCAAAATCCTGGAACTCCGTTCCTAACAGTACTGTGGGTGTACCTACCTCACATGGACTGCAGCGGTTCAAGAAGGCAGCTCATCACCACCTTCTTAAGGGCAATTAGGAATGGGCAATAAATGCTGGCCTAGCCAGCGATGCCCACATCCCATGAATGAAAAAAAATTCTTCAAGATTCCAGATGAATCAATGTCCATAATTTAACTATAAGTCCTTAAAACATGTTTTACAAAAAAAAGTACTCTTGTAACAGTACAAAAGCAGGGAAACTATGCTGAACCTTTATAAAGCTCTAGTTAGGCCACAACTCGACTATTGCATCTAGTTCTGGTCAGCACAGTAGGAAGGATGTGAGGGTCCTTGAGAGGATGCAGGGGAGATTTACCAGAATGGAATGAGGGAATTTAGCTACAAGGTTATGTTGGAGAAGCTGGGTGTGTTCACCTTGGAACAATGGAGGTTGAGGGGAGATTTGATAGAGGTGTAAAAGATTATGACAGGTTTAGATAAAGTAGACAAGGAAAAGCTGTTTCCATTAGCTGATAGTACAAGTACAAAGACTAGGGGACATAGATTTAAAGTTTTGGGCAAGAGATGCAGAGGGGATGAAAGGAGGAACATTGGCTTAGTAGGCTACCCACCACTTGCTGGAGGGTAGCTGTCGCCTCTCTGCTCCTGCAAGATTGAAAATGGCCCAGAGGCGGGAACATGCCAGCACTGGCATGCAACTCTCCAACATCCATTTTCAGGCCATCCCACCTCTGGTCCCGCCTCTGACCAGAATCTAATGACCCTGTGATGAAACAGATCTGAAATACTCCCCCCTCTCATATCCTTCTCTTTCTGAAAATATGGAGGTGAATTTTCTCTTGATGATAAATGGGAGAATGCTTGTTTTCCCCCATACTTAATCTGCAAATAAAAGTATATGATGCAAAGCTGTGCAATTTCATTTGTGAGCTGCAAATTATCGAGAAAATCTGCCATTTTCCAGTTCTTTGTTATGAAGAATTTTATTTCTGCGTGTCTTATAACTGACGTTCATTGACAAAGTTACATCAATAAGAGGATGCATTTACAATCATCTAGTGACTAAGTAAAATAAATCCTTGGCATCCTTCAGTAGATATCCTCTTCCAAATTAAAACATTAAACTACAATTCAGGGACTATTTAGAAAATAATAACGGATGTGTTGCAGCCTGTTACAGAAATGCAACTTCATTCATACTATTTAGTGCTGTAATATTGCAATTTATGGATGGTAAAATTAAATTGTTCCAGAAAATTCTGTATTTCCATATTACAAATAACTTTTCCCCTGAAATTCCTGCATAGGAAAGAAACATGGGATGATAACTCATTTAATTTTCTCTGAGTTAATGCCTCTGCTGAAATAGTGGAGAAAAGAATTTCAGACCAACATGTTAAGTATTTTACCCTTGTATTCCACTGTCCATTGATCTATGAAATATTGGAATAGTTTAGGGGCTTGCAAGGGAAACAGAACAGTGGTAGATGTCATTACATAATTCACTAGCAAAATGTGCATTTCATTTTTTTTTAGTTTTCAGCATTTTTACACATTTCTTTTGTTGTGATCTTGTGCTTAGACTTCACTCATTCACCAAATCTACGGTCTACACTTATTAAAGTTGGTGAGAAACTTTTTCGGAAGACATTAGAGATACTTGCTCGTCCAGATAGTACCCAGCAGATTGGCCATCTGATCACTTCATTAATGGAAGCTAGCTGCTGTGGTTACTACAGAGCTGCCTATTTCCTGGCAGTTATTTTTGAGACTGGTCGAGGTTTGGAAATACAACCCTTACAGGTAATGCAATCTTTGGGACAGGCCATTTATTTCAATTGTTTTGCCTTGTTAAAATGAAAAGTCCTTTCATGTAATAAAAACAGAAAGTTCTGGAAATACTCAGCAGGTCTGGCAGCATCTGTGGAGAGAGAAGCAGATGTAACATTTCAGGTCTGTGACCTTTCATCAGAACTGGCAAAGGTCCTTTCATGTGTTCTGCTTTGAAATTTTGCTGTAGCTGTTTTTCCAGATTATGAATTTTCTAAAAGCAGATGGTTAAGCAGTTAGAACTATGCTTTTGTGACTTTGTTTTGAACACCTTCAACAGTTGGACAAAAATCATATCATAAGTGTTTGATGGTGGCAGACAGATCACACCTACCTTGATTTGTTGTAAAGGTGCATTTGACCTGTATCCCAAGGTCTGTGCTCCAGCAAAAAAAAAAGGAATTGCTAGACAAGAAAAGATCTAAGGTACATCTAGTTTGCCTTCTACCATCCTGGTAGTCAAAATATGTAACTATGATCATGTGGTGACTAGTCCTAGCAATAAACCTGCATCAGTTAGACTATAACAGACCCAGTTATGAGGTAAGGAAAACCCCAGTGGTCAAAAGTTACCTGTATCTTCGAAGCATGCCACACTTACCACGTCATGTCTCAAATTACTCATATCCCAAAATAATATTTTCTGAAAGAAATTAACTAATTTGCATTTGAATGAATGAATACTGTCTGCTTCCATCATCTCCCTCCACAGCCTGTTCTACAGACTGATGACTCTCTCAGTAAAATAATAGCCCTGCTATTTACGTGGAGCTGGGAAGAGAGTGTGGGAGATGTTGGGAGATTAGGGGTGGTGGGGGGTCGGGGAGTGGGGAGGTGGAGATTTTCAGGTGGGAAAGCCAGAAGTATGGGTTTCCCAGATCCAGATGTCTTGCAAAATTTAACTACAGGTTTGGTTTTTTTTAGCTTTCTCAAAAGGTCTCCTGTCTGACAGTCGGCCAGATTGATAGGCTAGCAGCTTTCGGGCAGAAAAGCAGCCGGGAGTGGATACCAGGTTTGACAACATGGAGTTGGGGGTTGATTGGACATCTTGAGAGGCCGATGGATAGGGGGCATGCTTTTTGGACATTGGACCTGACATCGTGGGTGGTGGGGGGAGGTTGGGGAAGAGGAGGTGGGTTAAACATCACAGGGAGTGGGTCGAACATCACAGGTGGAGCCCAGCTGATCACGGTGGGGGATGGGGGGATAATGTCGGCTGATCATGGGGATCCAATGGTGGAGGTAAGTTTTTTGGGCCTGGAGGATACACTCCTGGTACATTGACCTGCCAGCAGGTCAATAAAGACATGTACCTCATGGATTCAGCCCTTTTCACCTCCTTTTATCTGCTGAGATTCTGAGTCCAGGGAATCCCAGTCTCCATGTTTTAAGAATGAAAATAATCCTGTTTAAAATGGAGGCACGCAGCTTCCTTAAAAGTTTCAGTGACTGACTAAGCTCCTGAGAGCAGGTTGGGTGCAAGCCCCAAGCCGCCTCCATTAAAAACAAAAGTGGGCGTGTTGGAGGTGGGTTTGAGATTTACACCCGTCTTCAAACCCAGCCATCCTTACGTGTTAAAAATTTCCCCAATGTTTACACTTATTAGTTTCAAATTTAACCCCCTTCAAGTGTAGGCTGTGCCCCAACTCAAATATTCCAGACAGGATGAAACAGATTTACTTGGTAGGCATTCTGTCTTCCCTTTAGATATTACATTTCCAGCAAGCAGCAGGAATTATCTGAAATTCTTGTTGACAAAGATTTCTTGCTATTACACAGCAAATTACAGAAGGCACTGTTGCTTTAATACCTTTGAATGGATTTCCAGTGAGGATGTATTTAAGATTATCCAGTGATTATGTAAAATGAATCCTTAGCAGTCCTCAGTTGATATTATCTTCTAAATTATAAAACAAGACGATAATTCAGAAATTATTTAGAAAATAACAAAATGTACTGTGGCTCATTACAGAATTGCAACTTAATTCATACAGTTTGGTATTGCAAATTTTCAGTTTATGTGTGAGAATATTAAATTGATGTAGGAAACTCTATTTTCCATGCGACAAAGGACATTCTATCCTCTTATCCATTTGCATTGAAGAGATGCAAGGATAGTACAAGAGTTGCCCCTGCATCAGTCCAGCACCCGCATACCTGCATCTCCAGAGAAAAGTGAGCATATCTCACTTGACAGATGATTAGTTCACATGGAGACATGAATGGAAACTGTAGACCTGATGGCACTACTAAGACATGTGCATTTCTGACCAGCTGTATGGTTGAATGCTTCCTTGGAAGCACACCAATCACAGTATGTGCTGCATGAAATCACTAGCAATATATGAAAGACAGCAAGATACAGACCCAGAATTTGCTGGAGCAGAGCATCTCATGGCCTTCCCCGTTCATTAGACATTTTCCCTCACCCTTTAGCTCAAAACATTTTTGGGCTGCAAATTATTGCAAGTGTGAGCTGATAATGGCACAGCAAAGGCATCTGGCATCTTGGTGAACAATGGGACTACCAGTCTATCTCCTTCACCAATGAGATTGAAAGAAACAGAAAGAAGCAGCAGACAATGCAGAAGGAAAAAGGATGAATTAGAGTCAAATTAGGTACAGAAAGAGAAATAAATTGAGTAAAAAAGATTGGGTTGAGAAACAAAAAAAGTAAGAAAAAATTAAAATTAAAGATTTTGGTTTTTTTAGAGATACAGCACTGAAACAGGCCCTTCGGCCCACCTTCTGTGCCGACCATCAACCAGCCATTTATACTAATCCTACATTAATCCCGTTACCCTTTCACCCGGCGAAAACCCACGCGGTCACAGGGAGAACTTGCAAACTCCGCATAGGCAGTACCCAGAATCGAACCTGGAGCTGTGAGGCTGCAGTGCTAACCACTGCACCACTGTGCCGCCCACATTTTAAAAGTCTCTGAGAACAATTTACTAACTGCAGGGATAAGGCTGCACAATTTCAAATGTTCACTTTTGGCCGCAGAGTTCAAGTGGCTTTGCAGGAATATAAATCTCCTCATTAAAAGGGTCCATAAGCTGTTCGGTATGAGCTCTAACCTTCTGTGGTGAGTTTAGGAAGCAGTTATGGCGCAAATACAGCAATTGAAACTTATGGGGAGGAGTTTTCACACACTATCGGCAGAATGATGCAAATTGTCCAACAACCTGTGGCATTTAACACCTCATGGGGTCTCTCCTCCTGGCCACACATTTCTGAATGATTTACACATTAATAATGGCATGTGCCATTAAATTCACTGTTAATTTGCCATCAAATTCTGACCCACATTTAACTCTTCTGACTGTGAACAGTGAGAGACAAAACGCACAGTGAATGCTGGGAGCCAGTCAGGCAGCAAAACGTCATGAGTGCAGGAGAGAATAGTCAGAAATGTATTTACTTAATTCAGTTAAGTTCTTCCACTCAAATTTTGTTTATTGTGTAGATAAGTTGTACTGAGTGAATTAAGTGAGTCCAGCCCTGACTGTTCTGTATGTTCACCCTGCTGTGAAATAAAGACGTTTGTCAATTTATTTTACACACCTTGCCTCACCTTGCACATTATTATTTGGCAAGCTTTTAATTTGTGAATATATTTTTTAAGTTTCATGTGCACTTTTTTGTTTATCCAACTGAACCAAATACTTTGTCACTACAGCCCCGCCTACAAAGACTGGGGATCAAGTCCCTAATTTCTTGCTTTCTCTGGTCAGTACAATAAACTTACAACTGAAAAGGCAACTACAAAATGCAGTTTCTCAAAGTAATTTTTTGTAATCACCCTTTTTTTAAAAATTGAATTTCATTGATATTTCATCAGGGCTTGTTGTACAGTCTGGTTGCTGCACAAGGAAATGACAGACTTGCCTTAATGCATCTTGGATATAAGCATGATCAAGGTATTGATGGTTACCCCTTGGACTATGATATATCATGCGGTTACTACTTGAACATTGCACAACAGACTGTTAACGATCGGCATGTATTTGATGATGAACAGGTAAGTGAAATGGACTTGAGTAAGACCTACAATGAAATGCATAGCTGAAAATTAAATGACTGTAGCACGCTATTTAATTTGAGGGGAAGTCTCACTTTCAGGATCATTTTCAAAAAAATCAGTTATAAAGAATTATGAACAATTATAAGATTTTTTTTTAAGCAGTGAGGATATTTTTGTGCGTACTGCTTAGAAAGAGGTAGCGACCCTATATATGAGGTTGCTGAATTAAGATGTGGCAAGCTTGCTGGCCTGTCTGAAGTTATCAATTATGCTTCTGTTATTGATGCTTCAGGGTTGATGACCTCTCTGAACTGGATTCCCCGATGATAGCAGAGATCAGCATATAACATATCTTTCAAAAACAAAATCAAAATTAATCATAACACTCAGGAGTTTTTTTTTAAAGGGACTGATGTTTAAGCTTTGATTTATAATTCAAATAATTGAGTGCATGATATTTTAAGCAGTCAAATCCTGACGACTATGTATCCGTGTCCTAAGAAAGGATACGTATAACTGCATTGAAGGTGGACCAAGGTCAGCTGTTTGTACATTCGTTTTGAATACTTACATTAAATTTGAAACATCAGTGCAAAATGTTATTACAATAAGGTACATGCAGTGTGGTGTCCTGTGTATAGTCATAAATTCCCTGTCATAATGGTAGGTAGTGTGTGGAGAATCAATGCCCCACCTGAATTTATAACGATCTTTCATTAATATGGATTAATGTTTATAAACAATGTATTCATTTATGTCATTATAAAACATGTGTTAAAACAAATCTGTGTTTTTAATTAGATCTGGTTAAATTAGCTGAATAATTGGCACCTGCAGCTACAATAACAAGCAGTGTTTTGTTTCTTCCAAATCGTTTATTGATTTTAGTGATGGTGGTGAGCTTTTTGCAGAGGAACCTGTGTCAGAGTAAATTGTCCCAGTTGAGGATGGTTGTGTGTGCCTGGTCTGTTTTATGAGCCAACAGGAGAGTAAATATTGCATTTGTATGTAAATTTGCATGAATGCAATATCATCAGTTTGATATTAACTGATGGTGGGGTACTTGTTTCCTACTGATTTATAGAGAATTTTACACAAGTTTGCCATACCTGAACCTGCATCCCTGAACTAGTCCTATTGCCCTGCTCCTTCCCCAGAGCACTGCATTTTTTCCTTTTCAAATATTTATCCAATTCTCTTTTGAAAGTTGCTGTTGAATCTGCTTCCACCACCCTTTCAGGAAATCCTTTCCAGATCATAACAACTTGTTGAGTCTAAAAAAAATTCTTCTCATCTCCCCCTGTTTTTTTTTTTGGCCAATCTTCTTAAATCTGTGTATACTGATCACCAACCCTCCTGGTAACAGTCCCTCCATATTCATGCTATCAAAACCCAGGTCTTGTCCTCATCTGGCATTCAGCCACCCACATTTAGCAGGGATTGCAAAGTAGTGATTTGAAGCAGGAACCCTTTCTTTTCTCCTGTGTGTTCCAGGGGTGTTGATTCAAACCATAGCACACCTATCATATGGTCAGTTAATTCAGCACAGGTCAAGGGTTGGAGTTGGGATGCTCCTGGTCTATATGGTGCAGCTTCTCAATGGACAAACTAACTCAATCATCAGCAATAAAAACAAGAAATGCTTGCCAGCAGGTCTGGCAGCATCTGTGGAAAGAGCAGCAGAGTTAACGTTTCGGGTCAGTGACCCTTCTTCGGAACTGACAAATATTAGAAATGTCACAGGTTATAAGCAAGTGAGGTGGGGGTGGGGCAAGAGATAACAAAGGAGAAGGTGTAGATTGGACAAGGCCACATAGCTGACCAAAAGGTCATGGAGCAAAGGCAAACAATATGTTAATGGTGTGTTGAAAGAATTTAGAATTTAGAACATTACAGCGCAGTACAGGCCCTTCGGCCCTCGATGTTGCGCCGACCTGTGAAACCATCTGACCTACACTATTCCATTTTCATCCATGTGTCTATCCAATGTCCACTTAAATGCCCTTAAAGTTGGCGAATCTACTACTGCTGCAGGCAGGGCGTTCCACGCCCTTACTACTCTCTGAGTAAAGAAACTACCTCTCACATCTGTCCGATATCTATCACCCCTCAACTTGAAGCTATGTCCCCTCGTGTTTGCCATCACCATCCGAGGAAAAAGACGCTCACTATCCACCCTATCTAACCCTCTGATTATCTTATATGTCTCTATTAAGTCACCTCTCCTCCTCCTTCTCTCCAACGAAAACAACCTCAAGTCCCTCAGCCTTTCCTCGTAAGACCTTCCCTCCATACCAGGCAACATCCTAGTAAATCTCCTCTGCACCCTTTCCATAGCTTCCACATCCTTCCTATAATGCGGTGACCAGAACTGCACGCAATACTCCAGGTGCGGTCTCACCAGAGTTTTGTACAGCTGCAGCATGACCTCGTGGCTCCGAAACTCGACCCCCCTACTAATAAAAGCTAACACACCATATGCCTTCTTAACAGCCCTATTAACCTGGTTAGCAACCTTCAGGGATTTATGCACCAGGACACCAAGATCTCTCTGTTCATCTACAGTACCAAGAATCCTCCCATTAGCCCAGTACTCTGCATTCCTGTTACTCCTTCCAAAGTGAATCACCTCACACTTTTCCGCATTAAACTCCATTTGCCATCTCTCAGCCCAGCTCTGCAGCCTATCTATGTCTCTCTGTACCCGACAACATCCTTCGGCACTATCCACAACTCCACCGACCTTAGTGTCATCTGCAAATTTACTAACCCACCCTTCTACACCCTCTTCCAGGTCATTTATAAAAATGACAAACAGCAGTGGCCCCAAAACAGATCCTTGCGGTACACCACTAGTAACTAAACTCCAGGATGAACATTTGCCATCAACCACCACCCTCTGTCTTCTTTCAGCTAGCCAATTTCTGATCCAAAGCTCTAAATCACCTTCAACCCCATACTTGCATATTTTCTGCAATAGCCTACCGTGGGGAACCTTATCAAACGCCTTACTGAAATCCATATACACCACATCCACTGCTTTACCCTCATCCACCTGTTTGGTCACCTTCTCGAAAAACTCAATAAGAGAAAGCATTAGTACAGATTAGGTGTTAACGGACGGAATATTGAACAGCAGCAAGTGCAAACATGAAAAAAAAACAGTGGGTAAGCAAACTGAACAAACTAAGATGCAATGAAATAAATTACACCTCGCAGGAGGTGTAATACCTGCCCATTTACCTCCTCTCTCCTCACTATCCCAGGCTCCAAACACTCTTTTCAGGTGAAGCAGCGATTTACTTGTACTTCTTTCAATGTAGTATACTGTATTCGCTGCTCACAATGTGGTCTCCTCTACATTGGGGAGACCAAGCGCAGACTGGGTGACTGCTTTGCGGAACACCTCCGCTCAGTCCACAAGCAGGACCCTGAGCTTCCGGTTGCTTGCCATTTCAACACTCCCCCCTGCTCTCATGCTCACATCTCTGTCCTGGGATTGCTGCAGTGTTCCAGTGAACATCAACGCAAGCTCGAGGAACAGCATCTCATCTACCGGTTAGGCACACTACAGCCTGCTGGACTGAACATTGATTTCAATAATTTCAGAGCATGACAGCCCCCATTTTACTTTCATTTTTAGTTATTCTTTTTTTCGTTTTTACACTTTTTTACAATTTTTTTTTTGCATTTATTTCATTTTATCTTAGTTTGTTCAGTTTGCTTACCCACTGTTTTTTTCAGGTTTGCACTTGCTGCTGTTCAATATTCAGTCCGTTAACACCTTATCTGTACTAATGCTTTGTCATTAACATATTGTTTGCCTTTGCTCCATGACCTTTTGGTCAGTTATGTGGCCTTGTCCAATCTACACCTTCTCCTTTGTTATCTCTTGCCCCACCCCCACCTCACTTGCTTATAACCTGTGACATTTCTAATATTTGTCAGTTCCGAAGAAGGGTCACTGACCCGAAACGTTAACTCTGATTCTCTTTCCACAGATGCTGCCAGACCTGTTGAGTGGTTCCAGCATTTCTTGTTTTTATTTCAGATTCCAGCATCCGCAGTATTTTGCTTTTATATCAATCATCAGCAAAGTGTGAGTATTTCTCTAATTGCATGATTTTAGTTTTCTAATTTAACATAATGTTTGTCTTCTAAAATTTTATTTCACTGAAGTTGGAGTTCTTGGTCATGTTTTACAAATTCTTACAAATGTTATTTTGCCATGCCTGTCTTAATCAATCCTATATGAATAATTTCCTACCTTTTCAGGCTTTTGTTGAACCGATAAGGCTAATAGATGATTCAGCTTTGCAGAGTCAAACTAAAGAAAATGATGACCTCTTTTTGTGGCTTAGATATCAGGCAAACCATGGGGATGCATTTGCGCAGGTATATATTGCACATACCATAATATTTTGCTTTATTTCATTCATCCACATACCTTAATAGTTAAGGAGTGGTCAGAGGTGGGCTTGTGTCTGCACTTGCCATGTGCAAGATGCCTGTCTTGGTGATTTGTTAAGAGGAAGCACTGGGCAGAATCGTGGTATTTTCTCACAGTGTAGACTTGCTCCATGAGGATGGAGCAAGATCTTGGCTTTCTCTTTTGGATAAAGAATGGTATCTATTGGTATTAACTCTTTAAGGTGGAATAAAAAAAGTCAAACCACTATCAACATCCTGGGCATTACCATTGACTGGAAATTGAACTGAACCAGCCATATAAATGATGAGCCTACAGAGCAGGTGAGACGCTAGGAATCCTGTGGCGAGTAACTCATCTCCTGACTCCCCAAAGTCTGTCACCATCTACAAGGCACAAGTCAGGAGTGTGATGGAATACTCTCCACTTGCCTGGATAGGTGAAGCTCCAACAACACTCAAAAAGCTCGACACCATCCAGGCCAAAGCAGCCCGCTTGATTGGCACCCCATCCACCACCTTCAACATTCACTCCCTCCACCACCAATGCACAGTGGCAGCAGTGTGTACCATCTACAAGGTGCACTGCAGCAATGCACCAAGGCTCCTTAGACAGCACCTTCCGGCCCACAACCTCTACCACCTAGAAGGACAAGGGCATCAAATGCATGGGAACACCACCACCTGCAAGTTCCCTCCAAGCCACACTTTGAACTGACTTGGAACTATATTGCCGTTCCTTCACTGTTGCTGGGTCAAAATCCTGGAACTCCATTCCTGACAGCACTATGGGTATACCTTGCCCACAAGGACTGCAGCGGTTCAAGAAGGCATGTCACCACCACCTTCTCAAGGGCAATTAGGGATGAGCAATAAATGCTGGCCTAGCCAGCGACACCCACATCCCATGAATGAATAAAAAAACTTATTTGGTGTAGTAACGGTGTAAGCTGGAGTTATTATCCTGTGCAGAGATATGCAAAGGAGTTTACTTTTCCTCTTTTTGGCTGAGTATTTGTAAGTGGGGTTGTATTGTATTGGTCACCATGAAGGGGCATCAAACTGTTTGGTGATTTCTGAATCGCAGGTGAGCCTGTGGATTACCCATTCTGACTAGCATATGGTCTGATGGCGTTAGCATTTTGCCACAGTGGGGATTGGGGAGGGCGCGTGCGGGGTGAAGAATGATGTGCCCTCTCGGGTGGGGTTTCCATTAATCTGCTTGTTATTGGGGAGGGGAGGAGAAGGGGAGCTTTCCATTGGATAGGCCCAGCAGCCAGAGGATATTGTTTCTTTCACATAAATGATCTATTAAATTGTTAGAAGTAGAACTGCAAGCATCTACTAAACTAATGTATTTAAGATTTTCATTAAAACATAGGTATTCTATTTTTTAAATTAAGAATTAATAAACGCAGGCTGACAGCGAGGCCTTTGCTGAACACATTCCTTTCTACCAGCTAAACTGATTAAATAGATGAACCAGTACACTTGTAACCTAAGTTCACTCTGCATATTTTGGTAGCCAATCTGAACCCAAATTCAGTCGTTCTATCTCCATTTCTTTTTTCTCTTGACTTTCCTCTCATGTCCTCCTCCCTTTTCTAATATCTATCAGGTAAATTGCATCTCTCTCACTACATGCCCCCACCTCACCCCCAATCACAATCAAAACCCAACATTGTCTTCTTACGCTCTTGCCACGTCCAAGTTTTAAGCCCACTGCTACTGTCTGTGTCTCTCTTGGCATTTCCTGAAGGGCCCACCGAATTGCCTGTCAAAGACTCCTCACAAGCAACTATCCCAACTGCCCCATTCCCCTTTCTCGCCAACCTTCCTGGTGCACCCAGTAGGGGCCAATTTCCTTCCCATCCCACTTACCTCACCCACCGCCTACTGCCTTGGACTCAACAATCACTGCCTCACTCTCTCTTTCCCCTATTTATTCAAAAACAAGGCCTTTGCTATCCACAACTTTATTGTGGTTGATTGCATTAAACCACTATAGTAGCAGTGTGTCACTTATGACCAAATCACACCTAGCTCTTTTCCCCCTCCTCTTTTGCTGCCTTTCTGCTTGACTCTTCTTTATAATCGTGGTTGTCCACCTGCACCCTGAGTTCTGCCTGAGATATCTTTCCTCTTTTCCTCCCTAAGTTCTTGCACTGAACAACTCTTCAGCCTCAGTGATTTTTAATCTCTCTCTTAGCTTGCCTTGCCCTCTCTCTGTACTCATTGCTCATCTGTCCTCCATTAACCTCCATTTTCACATAAACTCTCCTCATATTCACGTCTGGTCACCTAGCTCTGTTGCTTCTCCTAACGTCTCCTTGTTCCCCCATCCCCTCCAGCCACACCTCCTCTCTCCTTTCCACCCCACCCTGGCCCAAAAATTGTGTCTTCCTATAAATTCTTTCCTGTGTTCCCTCATGCCCACTCTGAGCTCATCTTGTCCATGAGACCTACCTCCTGCTCACATTCTCACTAAACTGATGACCACCAAACCTCCTATGACTCACATTAGCTCGCATTATGAATAATTCCTTCTCCTCAGATACTGTTCCCCTCCCTTTTAAAATTACCGTTGATCTCTATCCTTGTAGACTTCTCCAACCTCCCTTTCCTCTCCAAAGCCCTTGTACATATTTTCACTTCCTCAGTCCATGGCCATCTTTTCTGAGCATCCATGGTTGAATCTCTCCAATCAAATTTATGCTCGCTACAGCCATGAAACGGCCCTAACCACAGTCACAAATGATGTGTATTGTATCTCCTCAATCTCTGTGACATTTGATATGGTCAATCACACCATCCTTTTTCAATATCTCTCCTCCATTGTTCAGTGCAGTGGGATTGCCTTTGCTTGGTTCCATTCTTTTCTATCCAAACATTGCCAGTGCGTCTTCAGCGATTGTCTCTCTTCCCGTCCCTGCACCATTACCTCTGTAGTCCCTCAAGGATCTATCCTTGGTCCCCTTCTCTTCCTCATCTTCATGCTGCCCCAGGTGACATCATTGCAGATATGGGGTATGCTTACAACACGCATCTGTAACTCTGTACCACCTCTATTGACTCCTCCACTACCTCTGTGTCATCAGACTGTTTTTCCATCTTGGATGATTGCAATTTTCTCCAGTTCATCTGTGGGAAAACCAAAACCATCGTCTTCAATCCTGCCTTGAACTCCATACCCTTGCTACCAATTCTACCACCTCTCCCTGACCACTGTCTTATGTTGAACCAGACTGTTTGCTACCTTGTTGTGCTATTTGGCCCTCAGCTGAGCTTCGAACCACATATCCTCTGCATCACAAAGACTGCCTACTTGCATGTCCATGGCATCACCTGTGTCTGCCACGACCTGACCCCACCTACTGCTGAAACCTTCATCCATGTTTTTGGCATCTTCAGACTTGACTTTTCCAGTGCCCTCCTAGCTCTCTTTCCATCTTCCACCCCTTTGTAAACTTCAACTCATCCAAAACTCTGCTGCTAATATCCTATCCTGCACTAAATCCCATTCACCCATGAAATATGTCCTTTTTAACCTACATTGGTGCCCTGTCCTCATTGTCTCAAAATTAAACTTCTAATCTTCATGTTTAGGTTCCTGCATGGCCTTCCTTGCCTCTCCCTATGTCTGTAACCTTGCCTCTCCCTATGCCTTGCAGCCTCCCCTCAATTCTCTGTTCCTCGGACTCTACCCTTTGGTGCATCATTCCTCCTTTACCCCCCAATATTAAACCACCCAGGCCCCAATCTGTAGAATGCCCTCCCTAAACCCCATGTTCCTCTCTGCCTTTCTAATCTCCTTTTAAGACCTTCCTCGAAATCCACCTCTTAGACTGAGCTTCTGGTCTCTTCTAATATCGCCCTCATTGGTTCTGTGTCCATGGCCAGTATTTTACACCCTCCAAACGAGCGGGCTGGTGGTAGGGTGGGGGTGGGGGGCGTAAAATTGAGTGGGAGGCAGGGTGGCCCTTTCCTGAGCCCCTCCTTCCCACATTGCAAATTTACGCGGGGCGGCGGCAAGAAATAGCTTGCCCGCCCAGGCCAATCAGGCCCTTAAGTGACCAATTAACTGTCACTTAAGGGCCTCCTTACCCACCGCTGCGGATATTTTACCCTTGGGGCCAGTCGGGAAGGCCCCGGCAAGGACGGTTTGGGGAGTGGTCATGAAGAGCAGGGGGAGGGGGGAACCCCACCCCCAAGTCTGCAGGGAAGACGCCTCGTATTTAGAGGTGACCTCCCTGTGTGGCAGAGGCACCCCCTCCTACTGTTGGTTAAATCTCAGTGGTGGGGGCAGGAGGCCCTTAAGTGGCCGTTAATAGGCCAATCAAGGGTCTCAATTTGCTTCTGGGCTGGAAGGCTGTCGTCGGCCTATCCTGCCTCCGACTACTGCTTGGAGTTAGGGAGGCAACAGGCCCTCCGCTCACTACCTCTTGTGATTCATTGCCCCCCCCACTGCCTCCGACCCCAACTCGGTGGACACATAAAATTTAGCTCATATTGTGAATAAATTGAGTACAGGAAGTAAGTCTGAGTTTCGATGTGCTTCATTGCAGTTGGAAAAGTAGTAACTATATCTTAATAAAATTTAAATTAGTTGAGATTTAATCTGGTTTAGTAATGCTATTCTAGCCAAATAAAATGTTATTAATACTTGCAGCAAAAACTTGCAAGAATGCTTTACTGGGGACAACAGGGTATAACACGTGATGTGAATGCAGCTTTGAAATGGTATTCCAGAAATGCAGAAGAGACAAGAGACCCACTATCGTTGTATGAGTATGGACTTTTTCTTTTCAAGGTAGGTATTACATATTTGGGACCACTGTACATACCTTTTCGGGTATGTTAGATTTTGTTGCTCTGATAAACGGTATGCGAATCTTACTTTTGTCAGGGTTGAACACACTGCCCTGTATCTGATTGTATAATAGCATGACTTGTGGGTGTAACAATAATACTGAGCCACATGTTCACGTCTTTCATAAGTGAACTGCTTCAATCTCGCTGAATATGGACTGAGCAAAAACCGCTGGTGAGATGAGGCCAGATATGAATTATTGAGCTGCTTTATTTCACAGTAAGGTGATCATAGAGAACAGTAGTTGTGACTGGATTCCGTTAATTCCATCCTTGCAACTTGTCCTGAAATAATAATGCAGGATAAACAATATGCCAAGCAGCAGTTATAAGTGTGAACAATCACCATAAGGTTAAAATAGCCTTTCATTGTCTTCAGTATGTTGGTGCAGACACCCCAGCTGAATGCCAATCAACATCTCTCAGCACTGCCGTCCTATGAATTTAACCCCATGAAAGCTAGGTTTATCTTAATAGTAGCATTCTTAACATCTGTAACACTAAAGTCCCCCATCCCCACCCCCACCTCCCTCTATATGGTAGCATGTCTGAAATGTGACAGTAGACTATTCAAAATTAATTCGAATTTATTTTGTTTCTTGGTTATTTTCCCCCGTGTGTAATTTTCCCTCCATCATTTATTGCCATCATTTTGTAAATAATACATTTCCCCTGCTGTTACCATTCATCTGGGAGACACTGAAGGTGAAACACCCATGGTGTAGTGCATGTCTGAACTTATAGAGTCATAGAGAGATACAGCACCGAAACAGGCCCTTCGGCCCACCGAGTCCACGCCGACCATCAACCACCCATCTATACTAATCCTATATTAATCCCATTTTTCCCTCTCACATCCCCATCTTCCCTCAATTCTCCTACCACCTACCTACACTAGGGGCAATTTTTACAATGGCCAATTTACCTATCAACCCGCAAGTCTTTGGCATGTGGGAGGAAACTGGAGCACCCGGAGGAACTCGGGTTGAGCTATGCTGAGCTCGACTTAGAGAAATTTAACTACGCTTGGAAAGGATCGCCCATTTTATTGTGATAGGCAATGGATTTTGTTATAATGCTTTATTGTGCTAATTATGTTTTATGATTATTTTTGGCTTGGGCCTCATAAAGTATTGCTTCCCAAGTACCATTTTGTGGTGATAATGCCTGAGTAGAAGTAACAAAATGATGGCTACTTAAATTTACTCATTCTCAATCGTATATGATTGGCAATACAATGCTTGAAAATGTTTCCATTTATGTAATTGTGCAAACAAAATTAAATAACAAATTCAGTGCTCCCAGTGGGGTGGGATGGCAGGGGGAGGGGGCGGGGGTGGGGAGTTGCTCACTGAAAGGTGCTGGAGCTACAGTGCAATAGAATGGGTCTAAGAATGGGTGCAACCTACAGGGAGCACAGGAACACTTTGTTAACCCTTAGATACATATTAGTGCATTAACTCTGATGTGTTTTAAAACTATGTTTAGGGCCAAGGAGTGGAAAAAAACACAAAGTTAGGTTTAAAACTAATCAGTGAAGCAGCTTCCAAGGTAAGATATTTGCACAATGTAAACACGTGTATTTATTTTGCGTTTTTTGTTAATTAATGTGAATTTTACATTGAAATACTTGAGAATCATGCAATAATCAAGCAGTGCTAATTTTCCTCAAACAGCCCCAGTACTCTACTGGAGCAGTACAATATAATCGCAAATGTTGAAAAGCATCTGTATTGCATAGAATTATGTAAAAACTATTGCACAGAAACAGGTGATTCGGTCCAACTGGTTTTCTTAGTACTTATACGGCATGCAAGCCTTCCCAACTCTAATGACTTCTTCCCACTCTGCCCCCATATTCCTTTATTCCCTTCTGCCTCATTTACGCTTCAAGCCTCCCTTTATATGTGCCATTGCTATCTGCTTCGACCACTCCATATGAGCTCCAAATTCTCCCCACTCTCTTGTGTAAATTAATTCTTCTGATCATCTTACGTTTATGTCCCCTTGTTCTGGACTCAATCACAAATCGAAACAATGGGCCGGAGTTTTAATGCCTACTGGGGGCAGGAGTGAGTGCGGGTGCGATTTGAAGATCATGTTCTAGGAGTGCGGCACTGGTTCCTGTTGCCTGCAGAACACAAAGCCATTTTTAAAGGGACGCCAGGAGGGAGGGAACGGCAACCCCCCCAGTCTTCCAATTAAATGCCTGTTGAGCTCATTGTGGAATTCATTAACAGGCTTGTCAGCAGCAGTTTGGGATTTTCAAAGGAAGGGCACAGGGAAAATGCCATGTCTAGAACATGGCAAAGTTTAGAAGACGTGAACAATGCGGATGACCGTGAGGGCAATGGGAAGGGCTGAATACCATGACTCAGAGGCTCAAAATAAAGCTCAGCTGCTCCAAAGGTATCACAGAGTAGCCATTGCTGGAGCTGTAAGACTTGCCTTTCTCAGTGATGAGTGGTAGGAATCTGGAGAGGGTCATGAGGCTGCTGGCATCACTGTGGCAGCTGGGTTGGCAGGAGAGGCTTGGTGAATGCACAAAGTCCAACTGAGGGTTCAGATGGGAGCAGGCTACTCTGACATTGGACAGAGCAGCCAGGATGAGCTTCAGCAGATGCAACCTTCTGGACAGGAGGAGGCCAGAGGAGCACAGCAGGGGGCTGCAAGAGAAAGGAGGCTCTACCCCAGACATCAGGTACACTGCTCAAGAATCAGCTACCTGCAAATGAAAGAGTGCCAGTGCTGTAGGAGGCTGTGCCTATCTAGGCTAATGGTCTTGGATGTTTGTGCTCTGATCCATAAAGACCTGAGGCCTGCCGGTCCCCGTGGCAATCCCTTCCCTGCACCTGTCAAGATCTCTGTCGCTCTGAATTTCTATGCAGCTGGGTCATTCTAGGGATCAGCAGCAGACCTAGGTGACATCTCACAGTCGGCAGCTCATCAGGCCATCAGGCGGGTCATGGATGACATATTCAGGAGGGCAGGGGAACTACATCCATTTTGACAAAGATGGCCCAGTGCAGGCACAGAGGGCATTAGGTTTCACATCCATTGCTGGATTCCCCCAGGTGTAGGGCATCATCGATTGCGCGCATCAAGGCACCCAGCAACTGGCCAATGAGATCCATCAACAGGAAGGGCTTCCACTCCCTCAATGTCCAATTGGTCTGCGACCACAACAAGAGCTTCCTCCGTGTGTGCGCTTGCTTTCCTGGCAGCTGCCATGACTCCTTCATCCTCCGCCAGTCCAGGCTGCCTCAGATCTTCAAATCATCCCCCAAAGTGCGTGGATGCATTCAAGCTTACAAGGGAAATCCCTTGAAGACATGGCTAATGACCCCTCCACAGGAATCCCAGACGAAGGCACAGAGACATTCAACCAATGCCATCTTCTTAGAAGGCCAACCATTGAGCAGGCCATCGGGCTTCTATAGATGCACTTCTAGTGCCTGGACCGGTCGAGTGGTTCCCTCCAATACCCTCCTGCAAGGATCTCCGTCATTTTGGTGGTCTGCCGCACTCTCCATTACTTGGCCATCAGAGAGGTGTAGACCTTGAGGACAGTGAGGCCCTGGAAGGAGATGGTTCATCAGGAGGGGAGAAAGAGGAGGGAGAGGGGGATAATGCTGAACAGAGAGGTGCCTCTGCTTCACAACAAGATGGCCTCCTCCTGCCACCCTCCGGGAAGGGGCCCTCCCTTCTCTCCCTCACTGTCTCCAGCATTAGATCCAGGTCAGCATAGATGAAGTGAGGGTCTGCCCTCCCCCTAGTGCCAAGCCTCCAGCTCCCCTGTGCGATCTCACTTCTTTCTGGCACAAAACGCAACTCTCTCCCTCAGGACATCCAGCAGTCTCAGTAAGCCCCACATTTGATCTGAGCAACCTCCATTCCCAGCCCCACTGGCTCTAAGTGGACAGGAAACCCATCTGCATACCAATTAAGGGCTTACCCATTTGAAAATCTGAACCTGAATCAATTTCCAACCGGAAGCGGGTTTCTGACCCAAAACCAGATCTAGCTCCTGTTCCCGCCTCCTAATGAAAATCCAACCCAATTTCTCAGCACAGATCCGATCGAGCGCCTTCATATTTTTAAGGATCTTTATCAGATCTTAGTCTTCTCTTTTCCAGATCAGTGTCACTTTCCATATTGAATAACTGTCTGTCCTCACAACCTGTCTAAGTAAGGGTGCAAATTAGTCTGAGCTATCGGATCTTTTATACTGTTGGTATGCTTTAGAATTAGCTGCATTAATTTAATTTTGGATCTTTCATGGACATAGATAGATTAGAGGAAAGTCTGTTCTTTTCTATTTGATTTGAAACCATTTTCTGAAAAAGAAAGGGCTGTGATTCCAGCCCACTGTGCCACTATTCAGATAGAAACTTTAGGAGGGTATAATTACAAATATTAAGTTAATTTATTATTGAAACAGGGATCACATGAAGCACTGAATGGTTTGGGATGGTATTATGAATCCATTAAGAAAGACTATGTGAAAGCTGTGGAGTACTGGGAAAAAGCAGTGAAAATGGGAAATCTGGATGCATTACATAATCTTGGAGTGATGTATGCGACTGGCCTGTACCCGGACAAACCCGTAAAAAATGAGGTAAGTTTCTGTAAAATTCTGAACACTGATACCTTAGTCATCACCAAAAATCAAAGTATGCTTCCATCTTTTTTTTAAATCTTGCATTCTTTATAAAAAGGAAAGTAATGTATTCACTCTGCTTATGCATTCTGCACAGCACAATCTCACTTACAGAATCATACTACACAGAAGGAGACCATTTGGCTCATTGGACCGGTTCCTTTGAAAGAGCTATCCAATTGGTCCCACTCCCCTGCTCCTTCCCCATAGTGCTGCAAATTGTTCATTTTCATGTATATGTCCAATTCCCTTATGAAAGTTAATATTAAATCTGTTTCCATCACCTTTTCATGCAGTGCTTTACACATCATAACAACTTGCTACATTTAAAAACATATAATTCCTCATTTGCCCCCTGCATTTTTTGACAGTTATCTTAAATCTGTGTCCTCTGGTTACCAACCCTCCTGCCACTGGAAATAGTTTCTCCCTATCTACTCTAGTTGTGGCTTTGTTGTATAAGTAAGCCCCAGTTTGAGAGCTGTACTCATTTGGAGTAATAGAGGCTCCCCATAACACACTAGCCAGACACAGTGATGGCGTATGCTTGCCTGTGTGTTCTAGTTGTAATGTAATTGTTACAAAGCCAAAGCTTCTTAAGGTGTTTTGTAGCATTTTTCTAAAATTGACCTGGAGAACTTCACTACAGCTACTGTGCAACCGATCTCACCTGGTCAGAACAAGAGTGTGTGTGTGAGTGAAAGTTGGTGCGTTGTTTATTATTTTATTAGTTCTGTTAAGTGACAATAAAGTTAACCTCTTTCTTTATTAACTGAAGAAAACCAGTCTGATTGGTTCTTGTTATGATCATTGCAAGTAAGTAATCAAGCACCTACTGTATTGGCCAGTACTTTAAGAAAGAATTAAACCTGTAGTGTCAAACAAGAAGAGGGAGAAGAAGGAAGCCTTTTGACCCCTCCTCACTTTACTGCAATAGTGCCGTATATCCTATGTAATCCTACTGTATAAGTTTTGCATTACACAAAGTACCCTCTTCCATTTTGTCAGTGAATAATGTGAACAGCAGGAAACTCTCAGCATGCATCAGTAGATCCATCTTTACGTCTGGGAGTCATGGCTTGTCAGCCACATATTTTTCCAGTTGTCAAAGGGTTCTAAAACTTTTTGGTTAAAGGACGTCTTTTCAAATAGATTAGTAATCACGGACCTCCCATTTAAATTACAGTACTATATAATACTTACAAAGGTGCTGCATGTAAATATTGCTTTTCATAAAATAGGTATTTATTTTCAGGTATCAGTGAGATGGCTGTGCCTGCATCTCACTGCAGAGTCTGTTAAGCCAATGTGTAATGTTTGGCAATGATGCTCATAAATGATTGACAGCTACTTTATCCAAACAATGCTCTCCAACGATTGGTCTCTCACCAATCAGAAAAAGGGGCGGGATCATTTCATGGATTTTTTTTAAAAGCTTTGATTATTTTTCATATATATGTGTGTGAGAGAGTTTGTACTTTCTAATAGTTACAAATTAATTGTACGTAAATGCACTCCAAAGTTGTTTCCATTGATTAAAACCTAGGCCTAGTTTTTAAAATACGATTCTTTCTATTCCTCTCCACAAATTGGATTTTAGCATGTTGTAGGATTAATGCATCAAAGAACCAATAAATAGTGAATTTCTATTCCTATTTGGAGCTTTCCAACCAATCAGCGTGCATAGAGTTGGTGCTTATTGAGGTTGGTGGTGGGAAGGTAATTATTGGTGTTAAATGTTATTAACTAACTTGCTTGAGGTTTTTTGATGAGGTAACAGAGGGTTGATGAAGGTAATGCAGTTGATGCGGTTGTACATGGACTTCCAAAAGGCATGATAAAATGCCACATAACAGGCTTGTCAGCCAAGTTAGAGGCCCTGAATAAATGGGACAGTAGCGGCATAGATACAAAATAGGCTGAATGACAGAAAGTAGGATAATTGTGAACAGACTGCAGGGGTCCCTCAGGGGTCGATGTTGGGACCCCTGCTTTTCTTGATATATATTAATGACCTAGACTTGGGTGTAGAGGGCACAATTTCAAAATTTACAGATGACACAAAATTTGGAAGTATTGTGAACTGTAAGGGGAACAATGAGAAACTTCAAGAGGACATAGACAGGCTGGTGGAATACGCGGACAAGTGGCAGATGAAATTTAATGCAGAATAAAGTGATTAATTTAGGTAGGAAGACCAAAGAGAGGCAATATAAATTAAAGGGTACAATTCTAAAGGGGGTGCAGGAGCAGAGGGACCTGGGGGTATATGTGCACAAATCATTGAAGGTTGTAGGGCAGGTTGAGAAAGCAGTTAGTAAAGCATACAGAATCCTGGGCTTTATAAATAGGGACATACAGTACAAAAACACGGAAGTTATGATAAACCTGTATAAAACACTGGTTTGGCCTCAACTGGAATATTGTGTCCAGTTATGGGCACCACACTTTCGGGAGTATGTTAAGGCATTAGAGAGGATGCAGAAAAGATTTACGAGAATAGTTCCAGGGATGAGGAACTTCAGTTACGTGGATAGATTGGAGAAGCTGGGGCTGTTCTCCTTGGACAAGGCAAGATTAAGAGGAGATTTTATTTAGTTCTTCAAAATTATGAGGGGTCATAGAATCAGAAAGTTTACCTCACAGAATGTGGCCACTTGGCCTATCGTGTCAGCGCGGCCAAAAAACGAGCCACCCAGCCTAATCCCACTTTCCAGCATTTGGTCCGTAGCCCTGCAGGTTATGGCACATGAGGTGCATATCCAGACACCTTTAAAATGTGTTGAGCCTTTCTGCCTCTACTACCCTTTTAGACAGTGAGTTCCAGACCCCTACCACCCTCTGGGTGAAAAAACCGTTCCTCATCTCCCCTCTAATCTTTCCACCAATCACTTTAAATCTATGCCCCCTAGTCACTGACCTCTCTGCGACGGTAAATAGACTCTTCACCTCTACTTTATCCAGGCCCCTCACAATTTTGTACATTGCAATTAAATCTCCTTTGTTCCAAGGAGAACAACCCCAGCCTATTCAATCTTTCCTCACAGCTGCATTTTTCTAGTCCTGGCAACATCCTTGTAAATCTCCTCTGTACCCTCTCTAGTGCAATTACATCCTTCACAGAGTAGGTAGGGAGAGACTGCTCCTATTGACCGAAGGATCCAGATTTAAGATGATTGGTGAAAGAAGCCACAGCGACTTGAGAAAAACACTATTTATGCTGTGAGTGGTTAGATCTGGAATGCACTG
Source organism: Heterodontus francisci (assembly GCF_036365525.1). Classification (NCBI taxonomy): domain Eukaryota; kingdom Metazoa; phylum Chordata; class Chondrichthyes; order Heterodontiformes; family Heterodontidae; genus Heterodontus; species Heterodontus francisci. Next base: position 151,349,796 of record NC_090371.1, read on the forward strand.
CCTGTGAATGTGGTAGAGGCAGATTCAGTCAAGGCCTTCAAAAGAGATCTGAAGAGAAAAAAATTTGCAGAGCTACGGGGAAAAGACAGGGGAGTGGAACTAGGTGATTTGCTCTTGCAGAGAGCTGGCACAGACATGATGGGCCAAATGGCCTCCTTCTGTGCTGTAACCATTCTATGCTTCTATTTATTATTATTGAACCAGTCTCCAATTAGAAACCTTTTTACTTCAGTCCAGGGGTCTGCAGACCCCAGTTTGAGAGGCATTGTTGTAAGATAGGGACTTCAACTGGAAATATGAAAAATTCTGTGAATGCTTGTCCGACATCCAGTATTGGATGTGTTGAAATTTCCTCCAGGGAGACTGAAGCCACAGTCTTCAATTCCCTCCACAAACTCCGTTCCCTATCCATCGTTTCATTTCCTCTCTCCAGCAACTGTCTGAGGCCGAACCAGACCATTCTCAACCTTCATGTCATACTTGACCCCGAGATGATGATCTGACTATATATTTGCTGCATCACCAAGACTGCCTACTTACAGTGCACTCCTGGTTAGCCTCCTATCTTCCACCCAAATAAATTTGAGCTTCGCCAAAACTTTGCTGCCTGGATCCTAACTTGGGCCAAGTCCTGCTCACCCATCAGCCCTGTGATCACTGACTTAAATTGGTTCCCAGTCCGGCAATGTCTCCATTTTAAAGTTCTCATCCTTGTCTTCAAATCACTACTTGGCCTTTCCCCTCCCTATCTCTGTAACCTACTCCAGCCCTACAGCCTTCTGAGATCTCTGTGCTCCTCCAATTCTGACCTCTTGCGCACCCTGGTATTTAATTGCTCCAGCATTGACGGTTGTGCTTTCAGCTGCCATAACCCTAAATCTCTCCATCTCTCTCTTTCCCTCTCTCTCTCTTGCTCCCTCTCTCCTCCTTTAAATATTCCTTAAACCTACTCCTGCGACCAAACATTTAGTCACCTGTCCTAATATAGTGTCATATTTTATTTGTTAACGCTTCTGGGACTTTTTTACTACCTGAAAGCCATTATACAAAAGCAAGTGTTGTGTGATTTCTGTGATATATGAGCTACCTAGTATTTTAATGGGCTGCAATATAATCATTTGCTTCTGATTACTTTTATAGGCCCTTGTTTTACTCGTGTGGGTAATTATATAAAAACATCTTGTCATAGTCTGAACCCCGTTCAGGAATTTCTGCAAAGCTATATCTCTTCACTGTTGTAACTTAGCCTGAAGTGTGGAAATTCTGTTTATGCGATTTTACATGGCTCCAAGGAAATACCCCGTCACTGTCTCAGCGAATTGCTCGATGCAAATAATATTTATTAAAATGACATTTATTTTATGTTCTTTTCTTATTAGACTGAAGCATTTCAATATTACTATAAAGCTGGTTCTGGTGGACACTTTGAAAGTATGATTCGCTGCTCCTTTTACTGGAGTACAGGAAACTTCGAATCTGTTCCTCACAACCCCAAAAAGGCAGTCCTGTAGGTTGTATAGCTCACAATTTCTCTTAGCAACCATTAATTATAAACAGCTATCTAAAACTCACAGATTTTTTTGTGTGTTTTTCCCATGACAGTTGGGCCAGATTTGTTGCTGAACACAATGGCTTTTTGGGTTATATCATGAGAAAAGCTGTGGATGCCTATCTTCAGAGATCCTGGTAAGATTAAGAGCTGTGTCTTTAGGTCGCAAAGGTGACAGATATTGCACTGATCCAAGGTTGCAATTCAATTTTGTTTTTGTTTCTTGTCTAGTGCAGTTGGAAGTAAATTTAACTGCTACAAACAGATCTCCCATGGCATTGCTCATACTCTGTCAGATAATAAGCTGTTTTATGATGATGGGGCAGTTGTCAACAGTGTAACATGAAGAAAGTGACATTTACAGGGTGTGTGCAAGACTATTCATCTATGTTAGAGACAGATAGTGCCTGAATAAACTTGAAAACTTGAATAAACTTGAAAAAAGTGTTGTATCCCACTCTTAACATTTGGTGGCATTGTACAGAAACTGAAAACTAAGGCATACACTAAGAATTAGAGGTTTCAATTATTTCCTTGGGTGCCCCATGTTATCTGCAAGTTTTGACCTACTGTATATCTTCACTAACTATAAAATTGTAAAATTTGGTAAATTTGCCTCATCAGTTATATTTCAATGTATTGTAAGATAAAAGTAGGTGCCTATTCGGGTTATATCTAAATTGATTTTCAATAGTCTAACTAATCTTTTGTTTTACATTTTCAAGCACACTCTTTTTTACTATCATTGAAGCTGCTGGATCAGGAGCCAGAAGAATTTGTGCAAATATTTTCTGAAAATTATATGACATAATTCTCAAATCTCATTTTACACCATGCATTGTTGCTAACTCAGAACTTAGTTGCTGAATTTGCATTATTACATAATGTTCACATGAAAAGTATTTTAAACTTCTGTATTTAGTATCTCATTTCAAATAGGTCAAATAGTTACTATTGATGCAATTTTTTTTTCAAAACCATAATCTCATCTTCCCCAGGAATGAAGCCTTGCTGTATTTCCTTGTAACAGCAGAAACAGGAGTTGAAACATCACAGACAAACGTTGCCTATCTCTGTGAAGAACATCCAGTGAGTAACTGTTAACTGGTATTTTGATAGCTTCTGTTGGAAATTCAGGGCTTATCACCTTCATTTTATGAACAGTAATAAAAATCTACCCTCATGTTTCTTCCCATTAGGAACTCACAAGCAACAGTGTTGATTATACCTGGAGATATTATAATTTATCAGCTTTTCAGCTGGCTACACATCCTTTTGGTATGTATACTGTGAAGAACTGACCTGAAATCACATTTCCAGTAAGTTGCAATGCACTAACCCATTTCTTAATTATTTATAACTTCCAGTTTTAATAAAAATGGGAGATTACCACTATTATGGTCACAAGAACCATAAAAAAGACATCATGCAATCAATTGAGATGTACACCTCTGCTGCTTTATTGAATTATTCTCAAGTGAGTGTTGGCATTGTTCTAGTTGTTGGACCAGTTTAGCACAAACCAGCAAATTCTACATGGCTTAGTGTGTTATTTATCCGTAATGTTTCTCATTTGCCTTCTAACAGGCACTTTATAACTTGGGCTCGCTGGTAGAGGAGGGCTTCCACATACCAGAAAGAATTTTAGACCTCCTAAACCTGGGCACAGCAAACCATTCCAACAACATTTCAATCCTGCTGGAGCTATATGAGAGGTAAAGCAAAATGTCCTGAAAAACACAATAGAGTGTAGTGGAATCTGAATAGGAGAATCAGGCAGCAAAACAAATTTAGAAGTTGTTGGTTACTGTTCAGACCAGCTGATAGCACAGAGCTCAGGAAGAAGCTGAAATACTGTCCTTAGAACATTTACATTTGTGTTCAGTTGAAGCATTGCAGGAAGCCAAAGATGGAAAGGTGAGAGGAGTTGAAGTGCCAAGGCACAGAGGATCTCATTCAGCCATGGCATTTTCTGTATTTATTAGCAAAAACTATTATGTACGCTTTGTTGAAACAAATTAGCCCTCTGTTTTAGGAAGTCCTTTTTTATACACATTACTGTTAGTTGCATTTGTAACAAAGATGCATGGCTGTAACCCAACAGATGTTCTCAGATGATAATCTGTAAATCCCTCTGAGATGAGTGACTGAAAGCTGGGCTTGTTCTGTATTTGACAGATGTGAATAGTTGTACAGTAACAATACAGTAATTCAATTCCAGGTGTGAGCTGTTTTGGCATTTCTTCATTTTTTCCATTTTCCTAGGTGTATAACTGTTGATATGGAAGAGGGTTTCATCCCATGCTCTATCGCTTTGCTTCGTGTTCACCTGAAAACAATATGGACTAATATCCGTTCTGCTGCTTTAGTATGTATTCCAACAAACACCATGTTATTACTTGTGTTTGCACTTGACATTGCTGTCATTACACATTTTTATGCAGGTGGTTCAACACTTCAAATATCACTTAGAAATGTTCTCCCAACCATGTTTTGCTGATGCTTTTGAAGTTTAATGGCCACCATCTTCATGGAAGTATTTAAGAAACATTTTTTGTTTGTGGACTTAAGGAGCTATATTACATTACCAATGTAATATACGTCAATATAATTTACATCAAAGCATCATGTGATAGCAAACAAAAATGTTTGCCAAATAAATTCTCACACACATAGTGTCTTTCAATCCCTGGAATCTCTGTGGTGTTCATAAAATCAAGCCTTCCATGTTTGTGTACTGTAAGATGATAAATATGCTTTGTTGTTGCTCAGCTTCTGAGAGCTGGAGTCTAAGATCAGTCAGTGTGGCAAGACCTAACAAAGCCAACATCAGCTGACAGTATTTTGAGCTAAAACTACGTAGTCCAAGGTGTACAGTTTCCACATAAGAATCAAAGGTATATGTCACCGAGCCCAGAGCACCTATGTACTCTTTCCATCCATGGTGTATACCTTTCAATTAGTGCCTTCTGAAACTGTTGTACTTATTGAAGCTATTGGAAATTAGCCATTGAATCATTTATGTGTTTGTTTTCAGTTACATACTGCGGGCTCAGTGTTCCTAGCAACTTTGATTGTTTTTGCTGTAAAGCACTACTGGGACTCAACAGGTAACTTATCTTGAAGAAATTCTTAATGTGTATTTTTTCTTAGAAATATGGGAAAAGTAAAGTTTAAGTAGTTATAATGTTGAAAATAATGTTTTCACATAAAGTAATAACGTAATAGTTTAAAGCATGGCCACAGTTATATAATGAAAGTCTGATGTAAAATAGGACAAAACAATGAACAATTCAAACCTCGGAAAACTTATCAGCAGGGATTTTACTGAGCTCCTGTGCCGGGCTCCATTGTGGGTGGGGTGGGGTGGAAGATCGTTCTGGCAGTTGGCCCGCCACAGAGCCTGATGCAAGGAGCACCGGGCCTGATCTCCCCGGTGGTGGTGAGGCTCCGTGGAGGCCCCGCCTGTCGCTGGGCGACAGGACCCGGCTTAACATATTTAAATTAATGAAATGAATACATTTAAATAAAATCAACAGCAATCGAACCTTTGGGCCGTGATCTTCCGAGTGGCGGCTGGCATTCATGCACTTTCACTTTCCCATCCAGGGAGCTGGTGCCACTGAGGTGGGGAAGGTGGATTCTAATGATTTTTATTGTAGTGGGGTTGGGGGAATGGGGTCATATGTAACTTACTAGTGTAGGGCAGGGTGGGATGGGGTGACCTCTGCACTTTGATCAGTTTGTGAGGGGAAGGTCATGTGTTGCAGGGTTTTGTGGGGGGAGCAGGGCAGATATCATATTTAATTGTTATTGGAGGGGAAGGGGCAATAGGTTAGAATGTGGTACATTGGAGGGGGGTATTCCTTTAAAAATTTAAATGAGCCGGCAGGGCTGGCTGCCCTTTAAAAATGGCGCCGTCGCCTGCACACAGGCTGCTGACCCCATTGCCGGTGTCGCAGAGCCCGCCCCCTCCAGATGATTGGGGGGGGTTGGTGGGACAGCCCAACATTATCCTGGGCCACTGCGAGGAAGATTGCAGTGGCTTGGCAGCGCATGGTCCGCGTGTGTGGGCCGCCATTTTTCATGTGTGTTCATCAAATTCAGTATTCTTCACTTTCAACATGTCTACTTTCAGTACTAAATATATACAGCAATTATCCTCTCACCTATACCTTCATGTATGCTATCTTTCCACCAAATTGATTGCAACTTAATATTTTACTCATGTTTAAAGCAAAACATTATAGTTGATAAAAGTGTGATAAACGTATAAGAATTTTATATGATTGCATTTCAAATATAGAGGTTTAATTTCTTTTGGAATTAAATATATTTTTACTGATCGTGACATTTTTTAAAGGTAGCCTATCATGTTCTGTATGCTAACATCATGAATGTGCAATTTTATTGAAATTGCCAGCTGATTTATTATCTTGTTGATCATGGATGTGTGGGATTGGAAACACTGCTATATTTGTTTCCACTACTAAGATGGAGAAGTGTTTACCTTGCTTGTCCCTTTAAGACCATGACTCAGGCACTGTCTATGGGGAGATGATCTAGTAGGTGCATCCTGAGATTGATTAGAGTCTAATTATTGATGGAAGGTTTTATAGATTGGCAACTGCTGTAAAACCCCGGTTCCTGCTCTTAGCGAGAGGTCAGGTATTCAATGTCAGAAAATCCAACAGTAAGATCTTCGTGCTTTTGACATGCTGCAGAGTGATATCAGAATTGTGATGGGTGTATGAGGTACATGTTTTTATATGTAGCTCGCCCATGCATTGCTAATGTTGCAATAGAGATGACACTATCACAAGGGGTTGTTGGAATTTGGAAGTGGAGGGAAGGATGCACCAAAAAATTTGGAAATATGTTTTTAACTGATCTGACAGTAAAATGTATTTTGACTGCCTCTGAAATAAAAGGGTGTTTTCTTCACCTACAGCAGGTAGTGAATTAATACATAACTATAGTTACAATCAATATGTTAACTTTCTGCTTAGACAAAGAGACAAAGTAATGTATCTAAGTTTGCTGATGATACAAAGCTAAGTGGGAATGCAAACTGGGAGGAGAACACAAAGAAGGTGCAAAGAGAAACAGACAGGTTAAGTGAGTGGGCAGCAAGGTGGCGGATGGCGTATAATGTAGGGAAATGTGAGGTTATTCACTTTGGTAGTAAGAATAGAAAAACAGAGTATTTTTTAAAAGGTGTCAAACTTCTAAATGTGATGTTCAGAGAAACTTGGGTATATCATACAAGGAATGCAGAATGTTAGCATGCATGTACTGCAAGCAATTAGGAAGGCAAATGGTTGTGAAGAAGGGTCACTGACCTGAAACGGTAACTCTGCTTCTCTCTCCATAGATGCTGCCAGACCTGCTGAGTATTTCCAGCATTTCCTGTTTTTATTTTAGGCAACTGGCATGTTAGCCTTCATTACAAGGGGATTGGAGTACAAGAATAAAGAGGTCTTACTACAGTTGTGCAAGGCTTTGGTGAGACCACACCTGGAGTACTGTGTGCAGTTTTCGTCTCCATATTTAAGGAAGGATATACTTGCATTTGAGGTGGTACAGCGAAGGTTCACTAGGTTGGTTCCTGGGATGAGAGGATTGTCTTTTGATGAGAGGCTGAGTAAGCTAGATCTATACTCTTTGGAATTTAGAAGAATGAGAGGCAATCTCATTGAAACATACAAGATTCTGAAGGGGCTGGATAGGGTCGACACCGAAAGGCTGTTTCCCCTGGCTGGGTAATCTAAAATATGGGACCATAGTTTCAAGATAAGGGACTGATCATTTAGGACTAAGATGAGGAGAAATTTCTTCATTCAAAGGATTGAGAATCTTTGGAATTCTCTACCCCAGAGGGTTGTGGATGTTCCATCGCTGAATATTTTTAACCCTGACTTATGGAATCAAGAGATACGGCAAGCAGGCGGGAAAGCGGAGTTGTAGCTGAAGATCAGCCATGATCATATTGAATGGCAAGGAGGCTCGACGGGCCATATGGTCTACTTCTGCTTCTATTTCTTATGTTGTTATAGTTAGTTAAATAAATCTCTGCATGTGATATGGGGGAGCAGCTCTTTACTGTCCCTCTGTTTAAAGTGCATTTTTTAAGGCTAAGAAATACCTAAAACTTAAGTCTAAATTTTTCTTTAACATTACCTTCTTGGCTAGAGTCCTTACTTAATATATCTATGCAGAAATTATGAAAACATTTTAAATTTAGGAATTTTTTTCAGAATTCCTTCCAATCTTAAATAATAGTTCAGGTTGATTCCTGTTATTTTTTATATGAACAAATATTATCTTTGGGTTCTCGCTGTGTGCAAAGCCATCTGCCAAAGCTATTTAGAATAAATTACAAAATATAGAAATCTACACCGCTCATTTTCAGGAAATTTATTTCAGAAGAAGTTGGAATTCTAACTTGAACTTGTTCTGATGTTTTATACAGAAGAAAGCAAATTTTGTTCTCTTTCATGGTTTCTAAAAGAGGATTATTTTACAATTAGACCCATTAGTTCTTCTTAATTGCTGAACAAAGAGTTGGAAGGAAGAGGCTTGAACCTTACAAACAGCAAATCCTGACACATACAGTGAATGAGCAGTGTTCACGTCAAAAATTTGAGAAGTAGTAGTAGGCACAGATCTACTTGAAGATAGACATTTATTTTTGACAGGCTATTTTACCGTGGGAGGGTGTCATGTTTGAACTTGTTTCAGTACTGATATTCACAAATGTGTACTTCCAGCAGGGGCTAGAGATCAGGAGAAAGAACCCGAGCAAAGTTATTTTTCTGTTGTCATAAAGCAAGGAGCTTATTATAGTGCTCTGCCACTGTCCCACTGGTATTGACTTAACTCAACAGACACTGGAGATTGAACACTGAACCTGTCCGCTCAGTATGGCTGAGCCATCAGGAAACTAGCAAACCTTTTTCTTTATTTGAGGAGGAAGAAAAATCATAATAAGTGTTACTTTTGTCATGGTGACATGCAAATGTCATAATGATGCATTTCCACATGAGCTATCTCAACTGTGATGTGTGTTTGGGAATTTTTTTAGCAGTTACATTCTTCATAAATACCTTGTCCCTTTTAGATGAGAAAGATTGAATGTGCCATCAGTTTCTAGCTGGTATGCACTTGTGTAAGTGTAAAATACTGTGCAAATGTATACTTTTTACCACAATAGCATATTGTTGTAACAGCATCAACTGTGCTGTGGAAAAGCAACTCTAGTCCAGTGTGCTTTACATAATTTGATAAATCCAAACACTAGAAGGCACTCTTGCTCTTTTACACTGCCCTCAGTATTTAGCTGAAATTTAACAATCTGCGAAATTCTTCCCCTGTACAGTTAATTTAAAGGCCATTGAACACATTAGCCCAGTAGGATTGTGATTATCACTACTGTTACAACCACGTGGTGTGAGGTGCATGGTTTCCATTGTTCAACTCCGCACTTGACCACAGCAAATGTATTTCTTAGAGTTTAGCCCCTTGGTATTTTGCTTTTTCAAATGACAGCTACAGGTTTTCTTGTAGGTTTTTAAAAACATAAAAATCAATTGTTTATTCATCAATATACCTTATCCCGAAAGTGTCACAACTGCATCGACTTGCACATTTGCACGTGTACACGCGCGTGCGCGTGCACACACACACGAAGAAACAGATGGAGAAGGGAAAAAGGAAGATGGCTTTCAGCGGGGGTGGGGGGAGGTGCAGGGGGGAGAAAGGTTATGATAAATTTGTTGCATTCTCTTGAGAATCAAGTTCTAGATGGATGCAGGCCTGAGATGATTGTAGATTTCTCTCTTGATTGAAGGATCTGTTGATGACGGTGGGTTACTTCTTGCTCTCACTGCTGTATACTGTAGACGTTGGATTTTTTTAGCAGGGCATGTGCCTTCTGGCTTGCTGTAAAGCTTGCTGTTAGATGTTGCTTCTCTCCTGGTGAGTATCTCCCTCTCTGGCTGTCTTTTTTTTAAGGAAAACCTGTTAATGCTCACTCCTGTTAGGAGACACTCTGGTTTCTGCCCCATGATGATCGCACAGTAACCCAGGACGTGGCCTCTTGACACCTCCTTGGTTTCAGAAGAAGACAGGGTAGGCGGTGGCGTAGTGGTATTATCACTGTACTAGTAACCCAGAGACCCAGGGTATTTCTCTGGGGACATGGGTTCGAATCCCACCACAGCAGAAGGTGGAATTTGAATTTAATTAATAAATCTGGAATTAAAAGCTAGTCTAATGATGGCCATGAAACCATTGTCGATTGTTGTAAAAACCCATCTGGTTCACTAATGTCCTTTAGGGAAGGAAATCTGCTGCCCTGACCTGGTCTGGCCTACATGTGACTCCAGACCCACAGCAATGTGGTTAACTCTTACATGCCCTCTGATATGGCCTAGCAAGCCACTCAGATGTACCTCACCGCTACGAAGTCATTAAAAGGAATGAAACCGGACGGACCACCCAGCATCAACCTAGGCACCGGAAACGACAACGGCAAACCCAGCCCTGTCGACCCTGCAAAATCCTCCTTACTAACATCTGGGGGCTTGTGCCAAAGTTGGGAGAGCTGTCCCACAGACTAGTCAAGCAACAGCCTGACATAGTCATACTCACAGAATCATACCTTACAGCAAATGTCCCAGAGACTGCCAACACCATCCCCGGGTATGTCCTGTCCCACTGGCAGGACAGACCCAGCAGAGGTAGTGGCACAGTGGTATACAGTAGGGAGGGAGTTGCCCTGGGAGTCCTCAACATTGACTCCGGACCCCATGAAGTCTCATGGCATCAGGTCAAACATGGGCAAGGTAACCTCCTACTGATTACCACCTACCGCCCTCCCTCAGCTGATGACTCAGTACTCCACCATGTTGAACACCACTTGGAGGAAGCACTGAGGGTGGCAAGGGCACAAAATGTACTCTGGGTGGGGGACTTCAATGTCCATCACCAAGAGTGGCTCGGTAGCACCACTACTGACCGAGCTGGCCGAGTCCTAAAGGACATAGCTGCTAGACTGGGTCTGCGGCAGGTGGTGGGGGAACCAACATGAGGGAAAAACATACTTGACCTTGTCCTCACCAATCTGCCTGCTGCAGATGCTTCTGTCCATGACTGTATTGGTAGGAGTGACCACCGCACAGTCCTCGTGGAGACGAAGTCCCGCCTTCACATTGAGGATACCCTCCATCATGTTGTGTGGCACTACCACCGTGCTAAATGGGATAGATTTCGAATAGATCTAGCAATGCAAAATTGGGCATCCATGAGGCGCTGTGGGCCATCAGCAGCAGCAGAATTGTACTCAACCACAATCTGTAACCTCATGGCCTGGCATATCCCCCACTCTACCATTACCATCAAGCCAGGAGACCAACCCTGGTTCAATGAAGAATGCAGGAGGGAATGCCAGGAGCAGCACCAGGCATACCTCAAAATGAGGTGTCATCCTGGTGAAGCTACAACACAGGGCTATCTGCGTGCCAAACTGCGTAAGCAGCATGCGATAGACAGAGCTAAGCAATCCCATAACCAATGGTTCAGATCTAAGCTCTGCAGTCCTGCCACATCCAGCCTTGAATGGTGGTGGACAATTAAACAAATAACTGGAGGAGGTGGCTCCACAAATATCCCCATCCTCAATGATGGGAGAGCCCAGCACATCAGTGCGAAAGATAAGGCTGAAGCATTTGCGACAATCTTCAGCCAGAAGTGCCGAGTTGATGATCCATCTTGGCCTCCTCCTGAAGTCCCCAGCATCACAGATGCCAGACTTCAGCCAGCTCGATTCACTCCGCATGATATCAAGAAACGACTGAAGGCACTGAATACTGCAAAAGCTATGGGCCCTGACAATATTCCGGCAATAGTACTGAAGACCTGTGCTCCAGAACTTGCCGCGCCCTTAGCCAAGCTGTTCCAGCACAGCTACAGCACTGGCATCTACCCTGCAATGTGGAAAATTGCCCAGGTATGTCCTGTACACAAAAAGTCCAACCCAGCCAATTACTGCCCCATCAGCCGACTCTCAATCATCAGTAAAGTGATGGAAGGTGTCATCAACAGTGCCATCAAGCAGCACTTGCTTAGCAATAACCTGCTCAGTGATGCTCAGTTTGGGTTCCGCCAGGGCCACTCAGCTCCTGACCTCATTACAGCCTTGGTTCAAACATGGACAAAAGAGCTGAACTCAAGAGGTGAGGTGAGAGTGACTGCCCTTGACATCAATGCAGCATTTGACCGAGTATGGCATCAAGGAGCCCTAGCAAAACTGAGGTCAATGGGAATCATGGGGAATACCCTCCACTGGCTGGAGTCATACCTAGCGCAAAGGAAGATGGTTGTGGTTGTTGGAGGTCAATCATCTGAGCTCCAGGACATCACTGCAGGAGTTCCTCAGGGTAATGTCCTAGGCCCAACCATCTTCAGCTGCTTCATCAATGACCTTCCTTCAATCATAAGGTCAGAAGTGGGGATGTTCGCTGATGATTGCACAATGTTCAGCACCATTTGTGACTCCTCAAATACTGAAGCAGTCCGTGTAGAAACGCAGCAAGACCTGGACAATATCCAGGCTTGGGCTGATCAGTGGCAAGTAACATTCGCGCCACACAAGTGCCGGGCAATGACCATCTCCAACAAGAGAGAATCTAACCACCTCCCCTTGACATTCAACAGCATTACCATTGCTGAATCCCCCACTATCAACATCCTAGGGGCTACCATTGACCAGAAACTGAACTGGAGTAGCCATATAAATACCGTGGCTACAACAGCAGGTCAGAGGCTAGCAATCCTGAGGCGAGTAACTCACCTCCTGACTCCCCAAAGCCTGTCCACCATTTACAAGGCACAGTCAGGAGTGTGATGGAATACTCTCCACTTGCCTGGATGGGTGCAGCTCCAACAACACTCAAGAAGCTCGACACCATCCAGGACAAAGCAGCCCGCTTGATTGGCACCCCATCTACAAACATTCACTCCCTCCACCACCGACGCGCAGTGGCAGCAAATGTCCCAGACACTGGTGTGTACCATCTACAAGATGCACTGCAGCAATGCACCAAGGCTCCTCAGACAGCACCTTCCAAACCCACGACCTCTACCAACTAGAAGGACAAGGGCAGCAAATACATGGGAACACCACCACCTGCAAGTTCCCCTCCAAGTCACACACCATCCTGACTTGGAACTATATCGCCGTTCCTTCACTGTCGCTGGGTCAAAATCCTGGAACTCCCTTCCTAACAGCACTGTGGGTATACCTACCCCAAATGGACTGCAGCGGTTCAAGAAGGCAGCTCACCACCACCTTCTGAAGGGCAATTAGGGATGGGCAATAAATGCTGGCCTGGCCAGTGATGCCCACATCCCATGAATGAATAAAAAAAAACATTCAATTCTGGAATGTTTTAGGATAGGTGTCGGATGGGTTCAATTATCAGCTTTTAGCTTTGAAGATTTGTTCTTTGTCTTTGCCAGACAGTCCTCTGGGACACTACTGCTCACAGGTGGTTGTCCTGCTTCCACTGCACTCCCCTGTGGCACTTCAACCAGTTGAGGCATGTCCGTCACTCTTGGCTTTCCTGTGGGAACTTTCTTTGTCCCTATTTAAATCGTTATAAAAGGTTTCAGCCAATCATATCTCAGTTGTTTTTCTTTCAGCTTTTACGGCTTTTTTCTTCCCTTCTTTCAATCTTTTTGGCTCTATCTGGGCCCTTTTGAATTATTTTGGCTATATCACCCCTGGGGGATTTTTAGGACTTCCCCAATCCTCTGCAGCTGTACAGAGTTTTGTTTCCTCCCCTCAGTTTCTGCAGTCACCGTGGACTGTTCTGGATCCTGTGGGTACAATACTGTGCATCCTGCCAAGTCATTGCCCAGCAATAGGTCGACCCCCTGCATGGGTAAACTCAGAATGATTGCGACTGTCACTACCCCTGTGACCAGCTTACTCTGTAGGTAAATTCTAACTAAGGGAGCCTTCAAGCATTTGCCAGTAAGCCCTTTTACTAATGCCATGGTATTTGTTCTGCTTTCCGGTGGCATTTCTGTCGGTTTGGCTGCCAGTAGGTTTTGAAAACAACCGGTATCCCTGAGCATGGTTATCTCCTTGTCTGTTGCCTGGGACACAAAAGGAGTAATTTTTCCTTTGTGCAAAAAGTTCTAGTGAGTGCTCTGCTCTTGAGTGACACCAGACCACAGGCTTATCACTGTCAAAGCCACAGGCCCAGGCTTGAGTGCAGCGCCTCCTGCTGGTTTTTTTGGCATACCAACGATTGGCATGGACATGCCCAGATTTGCCACACTGGAAACATGGTGGGTGGACCCCTACTGGTTTATCTCTGGGTCCTTCTTTTAAAGGTTGGAGACTGGTCAGGCTTTCCTTCCCTACTCTCCTTTTCTCTCGAGCCTATTTCTGTTCTCTCTGCATCCCTGCTCTCTCTCCCTAGCTTGTTCGAGTTACTAGACCCAAATTTATTCGGAGTTAGGAATTTGTGTACTAATTCTTAGTCGTCGGCCATTTTAGCTGCTTCCCTTACTCTTGTGACTCTTTTGTTCTTCAATGTGGGTTCTTATAATACTTGAGATGCTGTTTTTAAACTCTTCCAGCAACATCACTTCTCTCAAATTTTCAAATGAAGGTTCTTACTTGAGAGATTGTATCCAGCAATCAAAAGCCATATGTTTGATCCTTTCGAATTCAATGCAAGTCTGTGTGGGTCTTTTCTGGGTGTGTCAGAACCTCTGTTTATTGGCTTCCAGTACTAGCTCATATGCATTTAAAATTGCAGTTTTAGTTTTTTCATGATCAGAGGAACCTTCTTCTGATTACAGGGAAAAAAACTTCACAAGCCCTGCCCACGAACCTGCCTTGTAAGAGGAGAGTCCAAAATTCTTTCGGCCATTTTAGCTTGGTCGCTATTTTCTTAAATGAGATAAAATATGACTTAACCTCCTCCTCATTAAATTTTGGCACAAGTCTTGAGTGTCTCAGCACATCAGAGTTTTGCTCTAAATTGGGGATAAGGTTTGAGTGACTAGCGGCATCTCATTTTGAGTTTGCAGTCTTTGTAACTCAAACATTTTTGCTGCTTCCTCTCTTTGCATTTCTCTTTCCTTTTTTTCCTTCTGAAATTGCATCTCTTCCCTGTTCAACTGAATTCTAGCTGGAGCTATTCTTTTAGATCCTGATTCCATGCTGTCTTCTTCTAGCTCAGGATTAAGCTTAAAATGGTCGGCTAGACTTTTCACCAGTTCAGGTTTAGTTTCGTGATACAGCACTAAAACAGGCCCTTTGGCCCACCGAGTCTGTGCCCAACCAACAACCACCCATTTATACTAATCCTACATTAATCCCATATTCCCTACCACATCCCCACCATTCTCCTACCAGCTACCTACACTAGGGGCAATTTATAATGGCCAATTTACCTATCAACCTGCAAGTCTTTGACTGTGGGTGGAAACCAGAGCACCCAGCAGAAACCCACACAGTCCCAGGGAGAACTTGCAAACTCAGCACAGGCAGTACCCAGAATTGAACCCGGGTCGCTGGAGCTGTGAGGTTGCGGTGCTCGCCACTGCGCCACTCAAAGTGATTCGTGCCTCTGTAGGTAAGCTTTTAAACTCTCCAACACTTAATTTGTTTAACTTATCATGGGATATCTCTCCCTGCTCTACAAACTCCTTGGCATTAAATGTGACCATCTCTTTTGTTCTAGCATCATAGAGATAAAACAGAAGAATACAAGAAAACTTGCATGTTTACTTTTCCAAAATATTAGAGGTCAATTTTCTTCACCGTTTTCCAAATCTCTCATTTGTCTGGTGGTTCAGATCCTGGCTTTAAGCCTCCAATTTCTTATGATCACCTGGTGTGACGTGGGTGGTTCCCACTGTTCAACTCCCCACCTGACTACAGCAAGTGTATTTCTTCGAGTTTAGCCCCTTGGTGTTATATTTTTTCAAATAACCAGACAGCGACAGGTTTTTTTTGTAGGTTTTTAAAAACAGAAAATTTGTTTATTGATCAGTATGCCTGATCCTGAAAGTGTTGGAACTGCATCCACTCACATTTGCTTGCACGTACACAAGAAGAAACAGACAGAGAAGGTAAAAAGGAAGGTGGCTTTTAGTGGGGGGAAAGGCTATGATAAACCAGTTGAATTCTCTTCTGATTGTAGATTTATCTCTTGATTGAAAGTTCTGTTGAAGATGGTGGGTTACATCTAACTCTCACTGCTGTGTAATGTAGATAACGGATTTTTTCAGCAGAGCATGTGCTTTCTGGCTTGCTGGAACGCTGGCTGTTAGATGTTGCTTCTCTCTTGGGTGAGTCTCTCTCTCCCTTTCTGGCTGTCTCTTTTTTTTTAAGGAAAAGCTGTTAACCTCTCATCTCCAATTAGGAGACAGTCTGGTTTCTTCCCCATGGTGATTGCACAATGGCCCAGACATGGCTACTTCACACCTCCTTTGTTTCAGAAGAAGACATTTCATTCTAGAATGTTTTAGGATAGCTGTAGGATGGGTTCCATGAACACCTTTTAGCTTTGAAGTTTTGTCCTTTGTCTTTGTCAGACAATTTGGGTACACAAAAGATCAATTTGTTTTTTTTTTTCTTTGGTGGCCATTTTGGATCATTGTTCACTTTTTAAACTAAAGGTTTATTGTTTAAAGGCAAAGTCCATTTCTCATAACTCTTCAGAGTTAGTCCATGATTGTTGGATCATCGCACTTCCTGTGTGCGTGACACCACTGTTATACATATGAATGTTGACGGTCCTGTGACTTATGATAAAATGCTTTTGTGGTTGTTTGAATGCAGTGCCATCAGTTTCTCTCAACTTCTCCTGGAGGAGCTGGTTCTTGCTGGGATAGGGTTCCAAGTGGCAGGCTCTCACCTAATTTCCCCCCATCATCCCACGTCAGTAGCTCACACATGTAGCCATCCGTTATGCAGGAGACCAAACAGTACTTGTTGACAGGTTATTTTATATGGGTGACATCACAGTCTAATCAGATCCTGTTTTTGCCGACCTACATGCCAGCAGTTTTCAGCAGGAGTGATAGGATAGCAAGAATCAGTGAGAACTGTGGCTGGTGTTTTATTATTTCCATTTGCAACATATGGTTTGAATTCAACTGCTATTGATATGAAGAAAAATCTCAAGGCGTAAAAGGACTGTTGGGAGCATGAAATGGGACAGGAAAAGTGAAATTGGTACGGTTCTCATTTTAAAAAAAAACTATTAGCAGCTATTTAGCAGCAGCTAGTAATTCCTATACCTCTACAAAATGATAAATGCACGCATCCCCACATGGGTCAGCGCTCGACTGCAACAACTACCGTGGAATCTCCCTGCTCAGCATAGTGGGGAAAGTCTTTGCTCGAGTCGCTCTGAACAGGCTCCAGAAGCTGGCCGAGCGCGTCTACCCTGAGGCACAGTGTGGCTTTCGTGCAGAGAGATCGACTATTGACATGCTGTTCTCCCTTCGTCAGATACAGGAGAAATGCCGTGAACAACAGATGCCCCTCTACATTGCTTTCATTGATCTCACCAAAGCCTTTGACCTCGTCAGCAGACGTGGTCTCTTCAGACTACTAGAAAAGATCGGATGTCCACCAAAGCTACTAAGTATCATCACCTCATTCCATGACAATATGAAAGGCACAATTCAACATGGTGGCTCCTCATCAGAGCCCTTTCCTATCCTGAGTGGTGTGAAACAGGGCTGTGTTCTCGCACCCACACTTTTTGGGATTTTCTTCTCCCTGCTGCTTTCACATGCGTTCAAATCCTCTGAAGAAGGAATTTTCCTCCACACAAGATCAGGGGGCAGGTTGTTCAACCTTGCCCGTCTAAGAGCGAAGTCCAAAGTACGGAAAGTCCTCATCAGAGAACTCCTCTTTGCTGACGATGCTGCTTTAACATCTCACACTGAAGAATGCCTGCAGAGTCTCATCGACAGGTTTGCGTCTGCCTGCAATGAATTTGGCCTAACCATCAGCCTCAAGAAAACGAACATCATGGGGCAGGATGTCAGAAATGCTCCATCCATCAATATTGGCGACCACGCTCTGGAAGTGGTTCAAGAGTTCACCTACCTAGGCTCAACTATCACCAGTAACCTGTCTCTAGATGCAGAAATCAACAAGCGCATGGGTAAGGCTTCCACTGCTATGTCCAGACTGGCCAAGAGAGTGTGGGAAAATGGCGCACTGACACGGAACACAAAAGTCCGAGTGTATCAGGCCTGTGTCCTCAGTACCTTGCTCTACGGCAGCGAGACCTGGACAACGTATGCCAGCCAAGAGCGACGTCTCAATTCATTCCATCTTCGCTGCCTTCGGAGAATACTTGGCATCAGGTGGCAGGACTATATCTCCAACACAGAAGTCCTTGAAGCGGCCAACACCCCCAGCTTATACACACTACTGAGTCAGCGGCGCTTGAGATGGCTTGGCCATGTGAGCCGCATGGAAGATGGCAGGATCCCCAAAGACACATTGTACAGCGAGCTCGCCACTGGTATCAGACCCACCGGCCGTCCATGTCTCCGTTATAAAGACGTCTGCAAACGCGACATGAAATCGTGTGACATTGATCACAAGTCGTGGGAGTCAGTTGCCAGCATTCGCCAGAGCTGGCGGGCAGCCATAAAGACAGGGCTAAATTGTGGCGAGTCGAAGAGACTTAGTAGTTGGCAGGAAAAAAGACAGAGGCGCAAGGGGAGAGCCAACTGTGCAACAGCCCCAACAAACAAATTTCTCTGCAGCACCTGTGGAAGAGCCTGTCACTCCAGAATTGGCCTTTATAGCCACTCCAGGCGCTGCTTCACAAACCACTGACCACCTCCAGGCGCGTATCCATTGTCTCTCGAGATAAGGAGGCCCAAAAGAACAAAATGAACACTTTTAGAAGAGACGTTGTTATGACTGAGGCGGGAGGAATGCACTGTTTATTCTAGTTCCACTTCTCTACAGGTCACAACATATATTTAAATGTTTTCCCACTTACCGATACGGTCAATCATAGACTCTGTTTTTATCCCTGAATAAAACATACCAACCAGATTTCTTTATTAAACAACACAATTATCAGTTTATTATAAAACAAGTCTTAACCAGTAATGAAGTAAAGCATTAACACACAGATTGAAATATTAAAGTTCCCTTTTTACCTTAGACCCTCACACTGACACACATATACACTGGTTAACCAGAAAAATAAGAGATTGTTGTTTAGAGCTTTGTTACAAAAAAAAGACAAAAATAGAACACTTAGGCTGAATACTTACTCATTCTTGAAGAAACAGCAGATGAGATATGTTGTGCTCTAAAACTGGCATACAGTCTGGCCTCCGAGAACACGTAGCCAGGTCACTGGGATCTTTTAGAACAATTCTTTTCAGGCAGCATTGAGAATTAATTTAGCAGGCTTTTCTTCAAAGATAGGAGATGAAATGAGTTGACATAATTGAGAGAGGTGCTGGAAAACTGAGCTGGGTTGTAGTCTTCTCTTCTTCCTTGGGAATTCTCTTCTCTCCTTAGAAGTTCTCTCCCTTTTTATACAATTCAACACCAATTCAAAATAATGCAAAAGCAAAACTGACAAAATAAATCTTGACCTGTCACTTCTTTGTAAACAATTTCTCCAGATGTCAAAGTTCTCTGTTGTTTATTGAGTTGAAAGTCACGTTTCCCGGAAAGGCTTTTTGTTGCTGGAAGTCAAATGGTTTTCCAGAAAGGCTTGTTTTCCTCACAAGACCTCCTAGTGCCCTTTTTAAAAACATTTCCAGGGACTGTTTTCCAAAGTCAAGTGGCCTTTACATGACCCCCTTTGAAAACCCCAAAGATTAACATTTCTTCAATCTTTCAAAAATGAATCCTCAAAAATATATTTAACAAAACACAGAGGCACTTTTGTAACACTGCCATCCATGGAGCAATGAAATGTCATTTGTAAATGCGTTTCATTACAAAGTATGGAAAAAATAGATGAAAAATTTTAAAACACACTCTCACACTCATACTCATTCACTTTTCTTGTAGCTAATACAGTTCTGCTTTGTACAATCTTTGCACTTAGATAACTCAAAGCAAAGTTACATTCTCGATAAAGCAACTGCAATACATAATTTTGTCCCGCAATGTGGATTAATCTTTAAGTGATAAGGTTGCAATAGTAAACTCCATCGGAATAGTCTGACAATCTGGTTTTTAAATTTTTCCACAAAGTTTATCACCAAATCAGCCAACTGCAATCCTCCAAACAGAGCCCCCCAGTTGTTCCAAGTGGTCCTTCTAAGTGTCACTGTAGACTAGCACATGATCAAGGTAAACCACATAGTTAAGAACACTGGCTACCACTTGGTTCACAAGTCTCTGAAAAGTGGCTGGAATATCCCCTAGCCTGAATGGCATCAATCGACACTGGCAAAGACCGTCTGGTGTGACAAAAGCTGATATTTCTTTAGCTTGGGGTGTTAAAGGAACTTGCCTGTATCCCTTTAACAAATCTATCTTTGTACGAAATGTGGCAGTGCCCATTCTGTCAATACAGTCTTCCAAGCGAGGAATTGGGTAGGAGTCTGCTTTTGTTGCTACATTAACTTTTCTGTAGTCTATGCAGAGTCTAGTTGAACTGTCCGGTTTAGGCACCAATACCACTGGCGAACTCCAGCTGCTTTGACTGGGTTCTGTTAGGTGGTTTTCCAGCATGTATTGGATTTCTGCTTTTACCTGGGCCTGTTTCTCTGGACTTAAGCAATAAGGATGCTGTTTTATAGGAAAGGATTCCCCTGCATCCACATCCTGTGTGGCTAAGGTTGTACATCCTGGCTTATCTCTACAGACTCTTTTAAATGCTGTGAGTAGCCTTGTTAGGTCTTCCTGTTGTTCTGCATCTAAATATGAAAGCATAGTGTCCTGAGCAATTCAGTATAAGCTAACTGGATAGTATGAGGTTCAGTTTGAGAATTGTCTAGGCCTCCTTCCGCCTCTTCCTCACTATCCCTTTCATCCTTCACTGTCCCTACTATCTGACATACCTGTGCTTGCTTATCCTCCTCCCGGCGATAATATTGTTTTCACATATTGATATGACACAGCCAATTCTTTACCCTGTGGTCTGGGGTGTCAATCAAATAAGTTACCATACCAATTCTCTTGACCACTTTATATGGACCACTGAACCTTGCTTTCAATGATTCACCCTGTAAAGGTAGTAATACTAACACATCATCCCCTGATTGAAATGTTCCAGTCTTCGCATGCTTGTCTGCCCATTTCTTCATAGTTGTTTGGGAAGCTTTAAGTTATTCCTGAGCCACTTTGCAAGCTCTTGTGAGCCGTTCCTGGAACACAAATACCTAATCTCACACAGAAGATTCATCGCTCTGTTCTAAATAGCTTTCTTGAATTAGTTTTAGAGAACCTCTTATCTCATGTCCGTAAACTAATTCAAAAGGACTAAAACCAGTTGTCTCATTAGGTGAATCTCTAGTGGCAAATAAAATAAAGTATAGCCCTTTATCCCAATCATGGGGATATTCATGACAGTATGCCTTGATCATCGTTTTGAGGGTCTGATGGTACCTTACTAAAACTCCTTGTGTCTGTGGGTGGTATGCTGAAGACTTTAACTGTGTTGTACCCAGATTACGGCGGCACAGTGGCGCAGTGGTTAGCACCGCAGCCTCACAGCTCCAGGGACCCGGGTTCGATTCCGGGCACTGCCTGTGTGGAGTTTGCAAGTTCTCCCTGTGTCTGCGTGGGTTTTCTCCGGGTGCTCCGGTTTCCTCCCACAAGCCAAAAGACTTGCAGGTTGATTGGTAAATTGGCCATTATAAATTGTCACTAGTATAGATAGGTGGTAGGGAAATATAGGGACAGGTGGGGATGTTTGGTAGGAATATGGGATTAGTGTAGGATTAGTATAAATGGGTGGTTGATGTTCGGCACAGACTCGGTGGGCCGAAGGGCCTGTTTCAGTGCTGTATCTCTAATCTAATCTAATTACCCAGAACTTCCTGAAAAATTTTAGACATCAAATTGGAACCTTGATTGGTCTGAATCTCAATCGGTAATCCATATCTAGTGAAGAACTGGGTTAACTTCTCTGCCACTACCTTAGGAGAAATTGTTCTCAAGGGAATGACCTCTGGGAACCGAATAGCCATATCCATGATAGTGAGTATATATTGGTGTCCCGCTTTTGTTTTCAGTAAACTTCCTACACAGTCTACCAACATCCTACTAAATGGTTCCCCAATAACTAGTATGAGAATTAGAGATGCCGGTTTTAATGATGTTGGTTGAGGGATAAATATTGGTCAGGATGCTGGGGAGAACTCCCTTAATGTTCTTTGAAAAGTAAGTGCCATGGGATCTTTTATGCCCACCTGAGAGGACAAATGGGGCCTCGGTTTAACGTCTCATCCAAAAGATAGCACCTCTGACAGTGCAGCACTCCTTCAGGACTGCGTTAGAATGTCAACTAAGATTTTGTGCTCAAGTGCCTGGAGTAGGACTTGAGTGGGGTCTTATTAATGAACCAGATTCAGTTAATAATCTAACAATAAGGGAACATTTTATTTAACAGTGATCATAATACATTGAATTCTATGTTAGACTTGAAAAGGAGAAATGTAACAGATTTAAGGTTTTAGATTTTGTTACGGCTAATGTTAATTAGAGAGAGATAGACAACAACAAATTGGTCAAAACTGTTATCAGGTAAAACAACAGATGAACAGTGGGAGATGGTCAAAACAGAATTTAGCTTAATACAGGACCACTATATACCCCTGAGGGGCAAGAGATCTACTTAGTAAATAAAACAGCCATGGTTGAAAAAAGAGGTGAGAGCTAATATAAAATTAAAGGAAAGAGCTTACAATTGTTAAGAATAGTATAGATAGGAAGAGCTCCAAAAAGGGAATACAAAAGAAGATTTCAGGGGATATCAAGATCAACACAGAAAGTTTTTACAATTATATTAGAAGGAAAAGGGCACTCAAGGGTCATATGGGCCCTTTAAAAACAGATGTGAGTAATATTGCAAATGAAAATAAAGAATTGCAGACTTGTTGAATAATTATTTAGCGTCAACCTTCACGTGGAGGAAGAGAATTTTTTTTGTTCATTCACGGAGTGTGGGTGTCTCTAGCATCTATTGCCAATTCCTAATTGCCTTTGAGAAAGTGGTGAAGAGCTGCCTTCTTGGACCACTGTGGTCTGTGTGGTGTAGAGATACCCACAATGCTGTTAGTGAGGGTGTTCCAGCAATTTGACCCAACGTTGATGAAGGAATGGCAATATATTTCTAAGGTGGTGTGTGACTTTAAGGGGAACTTGCAGGTGGTGATGTTCCCATGTGCCTGCTGCCCTTGTCCTTCTTGGTGGTAGAGGTTATGGGTTTGGAAGGTGCTGTCTAAGGAGCCTTGGTGAGTTGCTGCCGTATATCTTCTAGATGGTACACACTGCTGCCATTGTGCACCAGTGGTGGAGGGAGTGAATGTTTAAAGTGGTAGATGGGGTGCCAATCAAGTAGGCTGCTTCACTTCAGAATACACAGCCTCTGACCTGCTCTTGTAGGCACAGTATTTATATGGCTGGTCTAGTTCACTTTCTGGTCAGTAGTGACCCCCAGGATGTTGATGGTGGGGGATTCAGTAATGGTAATACCATTGAATTTCAAGGGAAGGTGGTTAGACTCTATCTCTCTTGTTGGAGGTGATCATTATTCAGCACTTGTGTGGCACAAATGTTACTTGCCACTTATCAACCCAAGCTTGAACGTTGTCCAGGTCTTGCTGCATGCAGGCATGGACTGCTTCATTATCCGAGGAGTTGCAAATGGAACTGAATACTGTGCAATCAGCGAATATCCCCACTTCTGACCTTATGACAGCAGCTGGTGGAATTTAAATTCAATTAATTAATAAAAATCTCAAATTGAAAGCTAGTTCTCAGTAATGGTGCCATGAAACTATCATCGATTCTCGTAAAAATCCATCTAGTTCATTAATGTCCTTTAGGGAAGGAAGTCTGCCATCCTTACCTGGTCTGGCCTACATGCGTCTTCAGACCCACAGCAATGTGGTTAACTCTTAACTGTCCTCTGAAATGACCTATCAAGCCACTCAGTTGTCAAAGGCAATTAGGGATAGGCTACAAATGCTGGCCTGCAGCGAAGTCCACATTCTATTAAAGAATAAAAAATGCTCTGCCATCATTGAGGATGGGATGTTCATTGGGCCTTCTCCACCATTCACGATTGGCAGGACTGCAGTGCTTTGATCTGATCCCTTAGTTGTTGGATCACTTTGATCTGTCTATACCATGGTGCTTCTACTGTTTAGCTTGTATGTTGTCTTGTCACTTCACCAGGTTGCTACCTCATTTTTAGGTACACCTGGTGCTGCTCCTGGCATGCTCTTCTACACTCCTCTTTCTACCAGGGTTAGTTTCCTGGCCTGATGGTAATGGTAGAGTGAGGATATGTCAGGTTACATGAGGTTACAGATTATGGTGGAATAAAGTTCTGCGATTGGTGATGGCCCATGGCACCTCATAGATGACCAGTTTTGAGCTGTTAGATCTGTTCTGACTCTATCTATTTATCACAGTGCCACACAGCACAATGGAGGGTGTCCTCAGTGTGAAGACAAGGACTGTGCTGTGCTCATTCCTACCCGTACTGTCATGGACAGATGCAACTGCGACAGGTAGATTGGTGCAACAAGGTGAAGTAGATTTTGCTCTCATGTTGGCTTTTACCACCTGCCACAGGGTCAGTCTGACAGCTATATCCTGCAGGATTTGGGCAACACAGTCAGTAGTGCCGCTAAAAGCCACTCTAATGATGGACATTGAAACCCACCATAAGAACAGAAGAAATAGGATCAGGAGTAGAGCACACACCCCTTGAGCCTGCTCTGCTATTCAATATGATCATGGCTGATCTTCTGCCTCAACTTCACTTTCCCACCCACTCCCCATATCCCTTGATTCCCTGAGAAAGCAAAAACCTGTTTATCTCAACCTTGAATATATTCAATGATGGAGGATTCACAACCCTCTGGGATAGAGAATTCCAAAGATTCACACCTCTCTGAATAAAGAAATTTCTCCTCACCTCACCTCTAAATGATCGACCCCTTATCCTGAGGGTGTGCCCCATATTCTAGATTCCCCAGCCAGGGGAACCAGCCTCTCGGTGTCTCTCCTATCAAGCCTCTTAAGAATCTTGTGGGTTTCAATGAGATCACCTCTCATTCTTCTAAACTCCAGAGAATATAGGCCTAATTTACTCAGTCTCTCATCATAGGACAACCCCCTCATCCCAGGAACTAATCTAGTGAGCCTTCATTGTACAACCTCCAAGGCAAGTATATCCTTCCTTAGATATGGAGACCAAAACTGCGCAGGTATGGTCTCATCAATGCCCTGTCCAATTGTAGCAAGACTGTCTTGTTCTTGTACTCCAGTTTCTTTGCAATAAACAGAAACATGCCATTTGCCTTCCTAATTCTTGCTGTACCTGCATCCTAACTTTCTGTGTTGTATTCACAAGAAAAGATTCATGAGAATTATTCCAGGGATGAGGTACTTCAGTTATGCAGATAGATTGAAGAAGGTGGGACTGTTTTCCTTAGAGAACAGAAGGCTGAGGAGATTTGTTAAAGGTATTCAAAAGTCTGGACAGAATAGATAGACAGAAACTGTTACCACTCGTGAAAGGATCGAGAACGAGAGGGCACAGATTTAAAGTAATTGGCAAAAGAAGCAAAAGCAACATGAAGAAAAACTTTGTCACGCTGCGAGTGGTTAAGGTCTGGAATGCACTGCCTGATAGTCTGGTGCAGGCAGGTTCAATTGAAGCATTCAAAAGGAAATTAGACTGTTATCTGAAAAGGAAGAATGTGCAGCATTACGGGAGAAGGTGGGGGATGGCACTATGTGAATTGCTTATTCGGAGAGCTGGTGCAGACACAATGGGCCGAATGGCCTCCTCCAGTGCTGTAATAATTCTATAATTCTGTGATTTTGGCAGCTTACATTCTGTGCCCATGCTGTCCTCAGTGCTTCTTCAAAGTTGTGTTCAACATGGAGGAGTTACTGATTCATCAGCTGAGGGAGGGCAGTAGGTTATAATCAGCAGGATTTTTCCTTGCCCGTGGTTTGGCTTAATGCCATGAGGGTCCAGAGTTAATGTTGAGGACTCACAGGGCCACTCCCTCCTGATGGTATACCATTGTGATGCCATCTCTGGTGGGTGTCTCCTGCCAGTGAGATAGGACATACCCAGGGTTGGTGATGAAGGAGTTTGAGATATTGGCTGTAAGGTATGATTCTGCAGGCTGTTGCTTGACCAGTCTGTGGGACGGCACTCCCAAATTTTGCACAAGCCACTGGATGTTACTGAGGAGGACTTTGCAGGGTCGACTGGGCTAGACATGCCTTTATCCACAATGCCTATGTTGGTGCTGGGTGGTCCATCCTGTTTGGTACAACTGAGTGACTTACTCAGCCATTCAGAGGGCAATTAAGTGGATCTAGAGTCACAATAGGCCAGACCAGGTTAAGACAGCAGATTTCCTTCCCTAAAGGACATTAGTGAACCAGATCCGTTTCTGCGAGAATTTTGTAGCTTTTTATTCCAGATTTATTTAATTAACTGAATTTAAGTTCCCCAGCTGCCGTGTTGGAGTTTAAACTAGATTAGTCCAGCCCTCTGGATTACTAGTCGAGTAACATAACCATTATGCTATCATACCTCCTCACATTCCAGGGAAACGGATAATGAATCAAGAACTGGAAATTACTAATGTTAACGTATGCAAGAAAACAGTATTAGAAAAAAATAATGGCACTTAAGACCAACAGAACCCGAGGACCTAATGATTTCTATGCTAGGGTTTTAAAGGAACATAGAGAACATTGAAAGTTTGACAGCCTAGAAGGAGGCCATTTGGCCCCTCATGTCCCTGTCCACCGAAAAACAGCTATCCAGCCTCATCCCATCTTCCAGCTCTTGATCTGTAGCCCTGTAGGTTCTGGCACCTCAAGTGCATATCCAAGTGTTCTTTAAATACAGTTTCTGCCTCTACCACCCTTTCAGGCAGTGAGTTCCAGACCCCTACCACCTTCTCAATGAAAAAAATTATTCCTCAACTCCCCTCTAATCCTTCTACCAATTACTTTAAATCTATGCCCCCTGGTTGTTGACCTCTCTGCTGTCAGAAATAAGTCCATTCACTCTATCTAGGGCCCTCATAATTTTACACACCTAAATTCAATCTCTGCTCAGCCTCCTCTGTTCCAAAGAAAGCAAGCCCAGCCTTTCTAATTTTTCCTCCCTGCTAAAATTCTCCAAACTTGATCCTTGTCACTCTAGTCCAATCATATCCTTCCTGCAATGCAGTCACCAGAACTCTATACAGTACTCTAACTGCAGTCTAACTAGTTTTTCACACAATACTGGCATAACCTCCCTGCTACTATATTCTTGGCCGTGGCCAATAAATAAAAGTATCCCATATGCCTGAAACACGGACTCCTCCAGGCCTCAGAAATTGCAGGCAGCCTGGGAGTCCATGAGTCAACCTATTTCATGGGACTGCTGTGTGCAACACCCTCCACGCCAAATCCTTGATGGACAAAGGGAGGTCTCCTGCATAGAATGCCTCCCACCGGGAGCCCCCACTGTTTCGGATGGCAGGATGGAGTGCCACAGCTGGCAAGGACAAGGAAGTGAAGGGTGTGCAAGAGCAACCCGTACAGAAAACCCCTCCGTGCAGAGTGGAATAGCACAGAGGGATTTCCAAGACAGCTAACGTTGTGGGGCCGAGTTTCCTGAGGGAGGTTTTGGGACCTGGCACCGATGAGAAATCCCATCTGAACCGAGGTCAGCTCTGACAGGAGTACTCCACATGCCTGAGCCACCTTGACACCTCGTGTGTAGCCAGGGCCGAGCACCACATTTTTAAGATTCTCAATGGCATTGGTCACGAGCTGGATGCTACCCAAGGACGCACGTCATGCCAGTTCTCCAGCGGTATCCAGTCTGCTGCTCCACCATCTAGAACGTACCCGACTCTGGTCACCTTGTCAGCCAGCACCCTCTCCTCTGCCAGCCATGTGAACCCATACTGATGGAGATGCGGATTCCTGAGCAGCAGCTCCTGGAGGATAGCTGCCACTCCTGACAGGGGAGGACTCCAGATATCTCTGCAGGGGCTGAAGGCAGAAAGTTGCTACCTGGCTACGAAGGCACACCAGCGCCCGACTGCCCTCCCTAAATGGGAGATGCGGCACCGTGGCAGAGACCCAGTGCTGCCTTTCTCCCCAGAAGAATTCAGCTAGTTTCTTCTGTATCTTGGTGACCAACCTGGAGGGATGGATCAAAGTGACCAACTGGTACCACAGCATTGTGGCGACCATTGGTTTATGACCAGCACTCAACCCCCTGTAGGACAGCACTCGGAGCAGTCCTGTCCAGCACCCTAGGTGGGTGGTGAACCAGGCCTCCAGCTCTTGCCAGTTCACCTGGCTAAGACAGATTCCCAGTTAGAGGAGTTGAGGGGTGCTCCAGACAAAAGACCCAAGCTCCTCCAGCAGGGAGTCCAGCTGCCACTGACCAACCAGGAGTCCAGAACATCTCCCCTAGTTGATCCTGGTGGAGGACACCACGGAGCAGACCTGCTGACACTCATGCATCCTCTGCAGGTGAACAGGATCCATGACCATGAGGAGCATGTCATTGATGTAACCTGAGAGGACAATCTGCCCATGCAGAGCCAGTCCTGTCACCCTCCTCTGTCAGAGACATGGGACAGGCTCCATGCAGATGTCATATAACTGGCTGGATAGGGGAAACCCCTGATGCACTCGACTCCCAAAGTGAAGGGGCACCATCAAGGACCCATTATCCTTAGTTGGACACTCTGCAGCGGCTGATGAACGTCAGATCTGGGCGACAAAGTGCGTACCGAACATGAATGCCTGCAGGGTTCCGAACAAGTATTCGTGATCTACCCTGTCGAACGCCTTCTCCTGATCCAGCGAAAGGAAGGTGACCAACAGACCAGCCTTCTGGGAAAGTTGGATCAGGTCTTGGACCAAATAGATGTTGTCATTGATTATCTGGCCCAGGATCGTGTAGCACTGATCAGTGTGAATCATGTGGGCAGCATGGTGCCAAGGCGAGCAGAAATGGCCCTGGCAAAGTTCTTGTAGTCCATGCTGAGGAGAGATACTGGATGTCAGTTCTTCAAGCAGGCGGAGATCACCCCTGTTGGGCAACAAGACAGTGATGGCCCAGTGCCAAGAGAGGGGCATCTTCCTGGTCACCAGACTTCCCTCCAGGACCCACACATAGTCACCACCCTGCAGGATGTCCAAGAATGTCCTGTGGAACTCCATGTTCAGCCCATCCAGCCCCAGGAGCTTGACCCTTGACAGCACCAGTCAGATACGCCAGGCTGAGAGGAGCATCAAGTCACTCGGCGCCCTCCAGGCTGACCTTCGGCAGGTCCTCCCACAAAACTTTGCAAGCATCCTCCCTGGACGGATCCGGGGAGAACAAAGCACTGTAATAGGCTCGAGCCGAGGCACTGGTGACCTCTGGATCCGAGATCACAGATCTGTCGTTGGCCAGCAGCCCTAAGAGCTGCTTATGAACCCCATGCCTTTTTTTCCAGCAAGTAGAAGTGGGAGCCACTGTCCAGGTCTTGAAGGAACTGGATCCAGAACCTCAAACACGACTCGGGACACAACAAGCTGCAGGTCCTTCAGTGCTCCCTTCACAGGGCTGGGTCTTCGATGACCTGACTGAGACGGGTCTCCAGGTTGAGCACCTCCTGCTCCAACTTCTCAACCTTGGCCTCCACCTCCTGGTCAACCCCCTCGCGTACTCCTGACAGAAGATGTGGGTGTGAGCCACGCCCACGTCCCACCATAGCCTCAAGGAAGGGAAGCCTCCATGCTTCCTTCTCCAGTCGGCCCAGAATCGACAGAATGTATCCCAGAACCATTCATCCTCCAGCAGCAGCTTGTTACAATGCCAGTACACGGACCCTACCCGCAATCAGAGTTCTGCCCACACCAGGCTATGGTATAAGCATGCACCAACTGCATGGACGCTGCTGGAATACAGGAGATGTACACCCGAGAAATGTAAAGGTAGTCAATTCTGAACCCTCCACCTCCAGATGTCACAAAGGTGAAAGTGCTGGTGTGAGGATAGAGATTTCACCAGATACCCACCAGATCATAGGACCTAACCAAGTCCCTCAACGTTTCCATCGCTGCCAGGAGGTGCAGGCTCCGGGAGCGGTCCCTTTCCTTGAGGGTAAGTTGAAATCCCTCCAGAGGATTATGCACTCGCCGGCATCAATGGAGCCAAGATGAGTGGACACTTCCTCAATGAAGCATGCCATCCTGGGGAGTGTACAAGTTCACCAGGGGAAGCAGCACATCCCCCAGTCGGATGGTGAGATGGGGTAGACAGTCTTGCACAGGCTCCTTGACCTCCAAGATCTCTACCTGAAAACGTGGGGCCAGCAAGATAGCCTGAATTGGAGGCAAGCTGGCTCATGTAGACCTCTCCCTGCCACCCTAGGAGCCAATGTTGCTTTGTCTCCTGAGCTCTGTGCATTTTTTTCAGGAAGCACACCGCATACATCCCCTCCTGATAGAGCGAGAAGTTGAGAAATCTACGGTGTGCCTCTCTGCTGCCGTTGATGTTGAGACTGGCTATGGTAGTTTTCATGGCAACAGTAAAGTGCAACCACCACCTACACACGTGCGGGACAGAGTGGAGTCATTCCTGACTTTCCATTCCCTCAGCAGCCCAGTGAGGTATGTCTTGAACCAACCCTGCTCAAGTTGGTCCACGTCGTTGCTGGTGCTTGCGGCTTTCGCAGCAGAACAGACAGACCTGATGAGCAGCGCCAGCTCTGACCATCAGTCGAAGACCAGCTGAACTTTGTCAAGGTGACCCAATTTTTTAGCTATGAATTCCCGGAGTTCCTCAAGGGGGATGAGGGGGGAATTGGTTGGGGGCACGAGGGTGTCCATCGCTTCACTGGCGATAAACTCCAACTCATCCCCAGTGCCCCCCACCGAGCCCCCATCCTCCTCTGGGTCGTCACCAACAGCAACTGACCCAACCTCCGCTCAGGGTACAGCAGGCAGCTCAGCCATGCCAACTGGCCCTACCTCCACCACCATCCTGCCCCCCCAGGATCGACGCTCTCCCTGGGCTCCTCAGGGGGATGTGGGCCAGAGGAATGCAGCGACTCAGGGCTCCACTCCAGCTCAGGCACTGGGTCTTGATGGGGCACAGGGATAAGCTCCATCCCTAGCACCCCTGGCGCCAGAGTCAAAGACAAAGAGGGCCTTCCCCTCACCCACCACCGCCCAGTGACCCAGCGTGCGGGTTCTTTTCTTTCACATCCTCCTCCGGTTTGAGCAGGTCCTATGGGACATCAGGGCATGGCCGGGCAGGTCAACCTCATTGACTTCACCCACCACGGCTTCCAGGGCACCCAACCCAGTGACAAGTGCCCGGGTGTTACTGGGTGGCTCCTCAACAACTTCCTCAGACAGGGGTCTCGTCTCATCCCTGGGAGATATGGGCTTGACAGAGGGATCTGTCGCACCTTCCTGAAGGATGGATGACTCCCGCTGAAGACGTCTGGTGATGTGATGTGGGACAGGATCCGCGAGGGGCACCGACGCCTGTTCCATGGAGGGACATCCCTTCTTTGGGGTGTCCTATGCTTCCGAGGAGTGTCCCTCCTCCTTTACTGGGAGGGATGCAGAGTGAGGGAGACCTCCATATCTGTCGAGGTCTCCAGTTCCATATCCTCCCTCACTTCCTGAGCGCGGCCGTGGGATGTAAAGGTTCCACCAAAGCAGCCTTGGTGTCAGGCTCAGTCACGGTCGCATATTCACTGCGGGACCGCT
Source organism: Heterodontus francisci (assembly GCF_036365525.1). Taxonomy (NCBI): domain Eukaryota; kingdom Metazoa; phylum Chordata; class Chondrichthyes; order Heterodontiformes; family Heterodontidae; genus Heterodontus; species Heterodontus francisci. The sequence continues at coordinate 151,381,364 of NC_090371.1, forward strand.
CGCAGGCACGGGGACACACGCGGGATCACTCACAGGGACAGGGACACATGCGGGATCAGTCACTGGCACAGGGACATACGTGGGATCGCTCACAGGGACAGGGACACACGCAGGACCGCTTGCAGGCTGGCTGGCACTATCAGGGGCTCTTGCTCGTGTGTTCACTTTGACATCGCGCCTTCCTTCCTCTATGACATTTCTATCCCTTCCTGCCAGTGGCCACGGTGACGTTGGCCGATGACGCAGGCTGCACACCCGGGATAACTGGCATGGGAACGGGAGTCGAGGTAGGGGCAGCGGTGCCATCTTTAGCCACCTGGGATGTTTTGACGGCCAGGGAGAGAGGGCAGTTTTCCCATATGTGCCCCACCTCGTTACAGATGTGGCACCGCACACCATCTGACATCCATGATGCTGAACGGTGAAACCATCCTCTGTGTCCTCTGCCATCTCCACAAAGATCTGGCATTGGAAGGACAAGACGTGCTGGAGGCTGGTCTCCCTGAAGCCGAGCAGGATCCGCGTGAGCCCAACCTCAGCTCCTCCAGTTGGTAAAAGTTGGGGAGGAGGAGCTCATTCGGGGTAAAGGGCGGGACATTCGATATGGCAGTCATCTGCACAGTGGCCTCAAGAGGGTCCACCGGCAGGAAGGTGCCACCTCTCGAGGGTCAGGTGCGCCATCTGCTCAGTCCTCAGTGAGAAAACAGCCTTCCTGGATGTTTTCGAGATGGCTATGATTGCTGAAGGGCTGACAACCCCAGCCATGGCTTTAACACAAGCCTCGATCGTCACGTTGGTGTATATGTAGCTCTTCACCCCATTTTTATGGTGATTAAAGTGAAAGGTGACGAGGCTGCAGGTGAGGCAGCCACTCCCATATAGGTGCTTGCCTGTGTGGTCCTGCCACTGGTGAAGGTGGAGTCACCATGAAATTTGTGAGCACCGTGTGCGCAGAAGGGCACTGGAAAGGAACGACACCTCTTCCCTCGATTGGGATGGGATCGTGAACTCCTCCCATCTGTGCAGTTCCAGGTTTTTACAATAATAGTAATTGCTGAGGAGACCAAAGGTCAGGTCAGCCATCTTTCAAGAGAGAGAAAGAGGCAGAGAGAGAAAGGGAGGGAAGGAGGAAGATTATAGGGCGGGTTTGCCACCCAAAGGTTAGGTTTGGTGGATGGGTGGGTGCAGCAGGGGTGCACTTACTTGATATACTAAAAGTCTTTGGTGATCTTCTTGGTAGAGGGAAGGAGATGTCTTCACCTGGGACAGCTGGAACTGGCCATGCACAGTCCTCCACCAGGTCTTACAGATGAAAAATAAAGAAAAACTTCACCCAGGTAGTTCTGGCTGTCCAGAAGGGGGAAAGCGGCCTCAGCCCCTCAAATTCTTCTGGCCTCTGTCTTCTTCTTTCCTCCCTACCTATAAGCAACAGTTTTCACAAAGAAAAAGTGCACCAAGCACCACCTCTTGTTGTAGCTGTTTGTCTCTCTCTTTCTCCTGTAAAGCCTGTGTTGTTAGTTCATGATGAAGTCTCTTCTCTCTCCATCTCTGAATGTGGGAAGCCATCAGCAGCAGCCCCTTCCCCTCAGGCCTCTCCACACTCTCTCCCTCAGGCCCCAGGCAGCAGCAGCAGCCCCTTCCTCTCAGGCCTCTCCACACTCTCTCCCTCAGGCCCAAGGCAGCAGCAGCAGCTCCTTCCCTTCAGGCCTCTCCACACTCTCTCCCTCAGGCCCCAGGCAGCAGCAGCAGCTCCTTCCCCTCAGGCCTCTCCACTGCTCCAGGCAGCAGCAGCAGCAACAGTCCCTATCCCCACGCAAGGGGCTTAATCAAATGCCCACCTAAAGCTCACCACCCGCATCCAATTAAACACAATTAATATTCAAGCAACAAGGCTGACTGGCCTCTGATTACTCAGTCTACCCCTTCCTCCCTTTTTAAACAATGGTACAACGCTAGCAGTTCTGCAGTCCTCTGGCACCACACCTGTAACCAGAGAGAATTAGAAAATGATAGTCAGAGCCTCCACTATTTCTTCCCTTAGCATCCTAGGACACATTTCAGTAGGTGAGTGAATTGTAGATGCTTTAACTATAACCTTTCAGAGCACTCTTGATTCAAACATTGTCCTTTTAGATACGAACATACGAAATAGGAGCAGGAGCATTCTAGCCCTCGAACCTGCTCCACCATTTGATAAGATCATGGCTGATCTGATTGTGGCCTCAACTGTACTTTCCTGTCTACCCGCTATAACAAAGAACAACAAAGAAAATTACAGCACAGGAACAGGCCCTTCGGCCCTCCAAGCCTGCGCCGATCCAGATCCTCTATCTAAACATGACGCCTATTTTCTAAGGGTCTGTATCTCTTTGCTTCCTGCCCATTCATGTATCTGTCTAGATACATCTTAAAAGACGCCATCGTGCCCGCGTCTACCACCTCCGCTGGCAACGCGTTCCAGGCACCCACCACCCTCTGCGTAAAGAACTTTCTAAGCATATCCCCCCTAAACTTTTCCCCTTTCACTTTGAACTCGTGACCCCTAGTAATTGAATCCCCCACTCTGGGGAAAAAGCTTCTTGCTATCCAACCTGTCTATACCTCTCATGATTTTGTACACCTCAATCAGGTCCCCCCTCAACCTCCGTCTTTCTAATGAAAATAATCCTAATCTACTCAACCTCTCTTCATAGCTGGCGCCCTCCATACCAGGCAACATCCTGGTGAACCTCCTCTGCACCCTCTCCAAAGCATCCACATCCTTTTGGTAATGTGGCGACCAGAACTGCACGCAGTATTCCAAATGTGGCCGAACCAAAGTCTTATACAACTGTAACATGACCTGCCAACTCTTGTACTCAATACCCCGTCCGATGAAGGAAAGCATGCCGTATGCCTTCTTGACCACTCTATTGACCTGCGTTGCCACCTTCAGGGAACAATGGACCTGAACACCTAAATCTCTCTGTACGTCAATTTTCCCAGGACTTTTCCATTTACTGTATAGTTCACTCTTGAATTGGATCTTCCAAAATGCATCACCTCGCATTTGCCCTGATTGAACTCCATCTGCCATTTCTCTGCCCAACTCTCCAGTCTATCTATATTCTGCTGTATTCTCTGACAGTCCCCTTCACTATCTGCTACTCCACCAATCTTAGTGTCATCTGCAAACTTGTAAACCTTTGACTCCCTTGTCAATCAACAATCTGTCTAACTCAGCCCTAAAAATAATCAATGACCCTGCCTCCATTGCTGTCTGGGTAAGAAAATTCCACAGACTAACAACCCTCTGAGAGAAATAATTCCTCCTCATCTCCGTATTAAATGGGAGACCCATAATTTTAAACTGTGTTCCCTCGTTCTGTCTCTCCCATAAGGGGAAACATCCATTCAGCATCCACCCTGTCAAGTTGCCTCAGGATCTTATATGTTTCAATGAGATCACCTCTCATTCTTTTAAACTCCAATGGATACAGGCCCAACCTGTCCAACCTTTCCTCATAAGATAACCCCATCTTTCCAGGAAACAGTCAAGTGAACTTTCTCTGAACTGCTTCCAATGCAATTATATCCTTTCTTAAGTCATGAGATCAAAACTGTACACAGTGTTCCCGATGTGGTCTCACCAACACCCTGTTCAACTGTAGCAAAACGTCCCTACTTTTATACTTTTCTCTTACAATAAATGACAACATTCCATTTGCCTTCCTCATCACTTGCTGTACCTACTCACTAACATTTTGTGATTCATGTATCCAGATCCCTCTATACCGCAGACTTCTGCAGTCTCTCTCCATTTAAATTGTATGCTGCTTTTCTATTCTTCCTACCAAAGTAGACAAGTTCACATTTTCCCACATTATACTCCATTTGCCAAATTCTTGCCCATTCACTTAATCTATCTATAATCCCTTTGCAGACTCTTTATGTCCTCTTCACAACTTACTCTCCTACCTACCTTTGTCTCATCAGCAAATTTAGCAACCATACATTCAGTCCCTTCATCCAAATCATTGATATAGATTGTAAATAGTCGAGGACCCAGCACTGATCGCTGTGGCAATCCACTAGTTACAACTTGCCAACCTGAAAATGCCCCATTTATTCCTACTATTTGCTTCCTGTTAGCTAATCAATCCTCTATCCATGCTGATACGTTACCCACTACACCATGAGTTCTAATTCTGTGTAGTAACCTTTGATGTGGCGCCTTACCAAATGGCTTTTGGAAATCCAAGTATATCACATCTTCAGGTTCCCCTTTATCCACTTTGCTTGTTAGATTAGGAAATTTCAAATGTAACTCCATTATTTAAAAAAGTTGAGAGAAGGACACTTCTGAGAGAAAATTATCGACCTGCTAGTTTAACATCTATTATGGGGAACTTATTGGAATCTATAATTTCAAAGAATTTTGAACCAAAATGGATTTGTAACGGTAGGACATGCCTAACAAACCTAATTGATTTTTTAAGAAGGAACCAACTTAGGAGATAGGAATGGCCTTCATTTTGAGGTTTGTAGTATCCAGTGCTTGCTGAATTTCAGGATCAACATCTGGTTCATCCAAATGTTTGACTGATTGACGTCTTTGATGAATAAAAATAAAACTTCTCCTATTTCTTCTTATAGGACCTTCTGAAGCATGTACTAAATAAGATCTCTGTTGATTCTCATCTCTCTGGATGATTACTCTTTCTCTGCTTTGGTCTCGTACCCATATCTTTTCTCCTTCCATCAACTTAGGTAGATTCCTGGTATGATATCTCCTGTTATAGTAATAAGCTTGTTGTTTTCAATAAGACTTCTCCCTGTCTTGAACTCTCTGATAATCCTGGATTTCTAGCCCTGGAAGTAATTTTTTGGGTAGGATGAGAAGTTGTGTTCTAAGCTTCCTTCCCATCAACAGTTCTGATGGTGCTAATCCACATAGCAGTGGAGTAGATCTATAGTTTAGGAGCACTGTTTGAAAATTTTCATTCTTCTTTAACAGTGCTTTGATATTTCTGACTCCTCTTTCAGCTTCACCATTAGATTGAGGATATCTAGGAGAACTTGTAAGATGTATAAATTCACAGTTTTCTGCAAAGTTCATGATTTAGTCGTTTGCAAATTGTGGGCCATTATCTGATACAATCTGGTCAGGAATGCCATGTGTTGCAAAGATCTTAGTAAAGCTCGAATGACTGTCTCAGTAGTCGTTGTGTACAAACGTTTGACTTCGATCCACATGGAAAAATAATCAATGACAATCAGGTAGGATTTCCCATTAAACATGAATAGATCCAACCCCAGACGTTCCCATGATCTGGTTGGAAATTGGGTCGAGATAAGGGGTTCCCTCTGATCCTCTCTGTGCATTGCACATACCTGGCAATTAGAAATCATTTCTTCTATATCTCTCGATATTCCTGGCCACCATACAGATGACTGCCCCCTTGCTCTCCATTTCATTATACCCATGTGGCCCTGGTGCATTTTCTCCAAGATGTCTGCCCGGACTGCGAACCGAATCATCAGCCTCTTGTCATATACCAGCAATTCATCCATAATAGTTAAGTGCTTTCTGTGCTCAAAGAAGATTTTCATCACCGTACCACTGGGATGCTGCTATGGCCAACCTTGTGTGCAATATTGACAGATACGGTTGCATTCCTCATCTTGAATCTGAGCATAATGAATTTCTTGTGCTTTTTTGAGCTTGCCGGCCATTGTGATGCAGTGAACTGAGAATATGACTCAATCTCATTAATGAAATTAACATTCTGTTGTGTAGGATGGTCAACAGTAGCTCTGAACAATGCATCTGCATTGCAGCTTGCCCTGAACATACATCATTTCATCCGTGAATCGCATTATCCTCAACTGGAATCTCTGGATTCTCGGAGGCAATCTAGCGAGTTCCTTTTCATCAAATAAAGGTCTGTCTCTATGACAACCTTTAAGCCGATGATATAATCTGAGAACTTTTTGCAAACCCATGTGACTGCGAGAACTTCTTTCTCTTTGATGGCGTACCTCATCTCAGTATCAGACAATGCTCGAGATGCATAATGAACCAGTTTTCAACATCCATCTGCCTGTTCTTGAAAAAGGACTGTCCCATACCTGTAGATGAAGGGCCTGCTGCAATTGTGGTCAGTAGTGAGGGAGGTATAATGCGCTAAGATATCTGGCAAAATCAACATTTTCTTGATCCTTTGAAATGCTTGCTCCTGATGTGCATTCCAACACCATACTTGAGCTGTCCTTAATAGTTGTCTTAAGGGTTCAATAATTTGTGCTAGATTGGGCAGAAATTTTGCCAACTGATTAACCATTCCAAGGAATCGTTGAAGATCTTGGACAGACGTAGGAATTGTGAATTCACTAATGGCTCTCATCTTTTGTGGGTTTTCCATTATTCCCTTGCTACTAACAATATGCCCTAGAAAACAAATAGATGTTTTTGAGAATTCACACTTCTCATTAAGTGTCAGGCCTCTTTGTAGACTATTCAAAACTGCTCTAAACCTCAGGTCATGTTTTTCATTGGATTCACGATGGACTTAGACATCATCATATGGCATATTACTCCTTTAAGGCCCTATAGAATGTTCGACATAGCTCTTTGGAATATTTCAGGTGCAGTTGTTATACCGAATGGTAAATAATTAAAACAAAATCTTCCGAACGGAGTGATGAAGTTGTCATTAACCTTTACTTCTCGACCAGAGGACTTGCCAAAAGCCACTATTCGCATCCAGCTTTGTGAACATAGTACATTTGGATAACTTGGCCAAGCTTTCATCTACTGAGGACATTGGATGGATTTCTCTTGCGACAGGCTTATTAAGTTGGGTTAAGTCTACACAATGCGAAGAGTATTATTAGGTTTAGGAACTGGAACCATTCCCGAACACCACTCTGTAGGCCTAGTAACAGGAGAAATGACTCCCATCCTGACCATCTCTTCTAGTTGAAGTTGGACTTGCTTCATTAGTGGGTGTGGTTTCTTCCTAGGCATGAAAAGACATACAGGTTTAGCATCTGTATTTCGCAAAGTAATGCTATATTCGGTCTTAAGTCTTCCTAGACCAGTAAATAATTTCAGAAAGTCTTTTTGGAAGTGACTGCTATGTTCTTGCTGCTTAACTTCTTCCATTTTACTGATTAGATTAAGGTCTATACAAGCTCTTCTACTCAAAGGAGAAAATTTTTGATTCTTACATGGAACATACAGTGTTTCCAAAATCTACTTTCCCTTGCACTGGAGTGCTGCCTGTAGCTTTCCCTAGACTTTCAGTTCAATCACTCCTGGACTGTGTATCTCAGTATCTGTTGGTTGCAGGCAATGCATTGATAACCATGGTTCATTGTCTGATAAAACTATTACACTTGCTTCATTGTCTAGTTTAAAGTTGGTGATATATACAGTCCAGAATGCACGATTAGGGTCATTAATCTCATCAAGGAAGTTTTCTGATTTCTCTTCTGATGGAGATTGTTCAACTTCATTAATAGTTCTATGCATGAAGATTTTTCCTTTAAAACCTGTAAAAGTAAAGGTTTTACTTTGGCACATCTTCCTAAAATGGCCAACTTTCTTGCAGTGAAAGCATCCTGCTTTGTTTGCAGGACACTGTTTGCATCTGTGGGCCTTGCATTTTCCCTCCCAAGTGTACCGCCTTTTCTGATGTACATAAGGAACTGTACGGTTGCTGGAGGTTTCCTGAACCAAGGTTTTTCTTCACCTTTCAGGATTGCTCTGTTCTGCTTATGGACCTCTGCTTGTCTCACCAGCTGTATTGTGTTGCCTAGGGTGAGGTCTTACTTAGACTGCAGTAAAGCTGATAGGGATTCATCAGCAATACCTACTACAATGCAGTCTCGTGTTAATTCTGCTTTTAGGTCTCCATATTCGCATCCTTCAACTAGCCTGTAAAGGTCATTAATAAAAATGTCTGCTGGTTTGTTGGTTTCTGGACCCTTCTGTTGAATTTTGCCCTTTCTAGAACCTTGTTGTTCCTCACTTGTCAAAAGCTTTTAAGACTTCTTCAAATTTACCTGATGTTTCATTAATGCCTTGTCTTGTAATAACATCATCTGGTATTGTCCCTATAGAATGAAGTAATATGTTGACTTGTTCTGCTTCAGACTTGCTGTCTAATTTTGAAGCAGTTCAGTACCTCAAAAATCTTTTTCTCCAAAATGACCAGTTTTGAGTTTGATTTGGTCCTTCCATGTGTCCAAATCTCTCTGGTTGCATAAATTTAAGATCCATGGCTTTTCTAAGCTTTCTAGGTTGTTTACTTGCTGTTTTTAAATTTTTCCTTCCAGTCTTGGATGTTTTCCCATGCTTCTCAGCCACGTGTAATGGCACCGATCTCAGATCCGCCCTTGCTCGGCATTCGGTTTTCCCGGTGCTGCTTTCCTTAATGCACCATTAGAAATAATTTTCTACCCTTTTTAAGGGTTGCTCACCAGATCCCAGATCTTTGCTGGTTCTCCAACTAGAAGCATGCGATCGCTGAACAGGGATTTTTTTTTCACAGACCACCATGCCTCTGTGGTGCAGATTGAATGCCTTTGCAAGCTGACTTCCTGACACTCTGTGCCTCCACTTCATCCACGGAGTAGCTCTGGAGCTCTGCACAGCCTCTTGGCGAGTTCTGCCGTTTTGGCACCGCTTTTTTCCGATCTGACTATCGAACCTTCTTGAAAGTAATTTTTTTTTAAATTCTGCATGTTGTACGGCAAGAACCACCACTGTTTACCACATTGTATTCTTGGTTAGTTCAGCCAGGAGATATTTCTGAATCTTCGGTAAGTTTAACAATAACTACTTTATTACATATTACAGAACTATATATAACTTTACTTATGCATGTCTAACTCCTCTGATACCATGCTTTTCTTCTTCTTCTCTTTGAGTCTCTCCATCATGTGATCTCTTACATCATCATAGCAGGAGGTGTTACTCACACTGTTCCAGATATTAACCCTTTCAAACCTTTATACGATACTCTCTACCACAAACAGCAGTAGATGCTCACTCAATTAATAATTTTAAATCTAAGACTGAAAGATTTTTGCTAAACAAGGGTGTTGAGGGTTATGGTGCCAAGACGGGTAAAAAAGAGTTAGAATAAAGATCAACCATGATTTCATTGAATTGCGGTATAAGCTCAGGGGGCTGAATGGCTGACTGCTGTTCCTATGCTGAACTCTGAACTTCTGACAGAGGGAATCTGCCACCAGTGAGCCATGGTTGTCCAGAAGATGACATTTAGCTGTTCAATTGTGTACCTACCAATTCTCTAGCAAAATGTTCCTTTCTGCTTTCTAAAACTCTTTGATAATATGTAATGCTTGCTACTTATTTTTTTAAAATACATAAATCTATATATGACAAGTTATAATTGTTCCCTGTATTTTTAGCAGTTGTCTCCACCACAAGTATAAATGAGCATCCTCCAACTTTGAACTCTTCTAGTCAAAATACTCAGTCAGATGAGACAATACTTGAAGAAACATCATTACCTTCAACTGCATCAGAATACCCGGAACTGAATGAAGCACAAACTACAGAGTAACAGCATCGAAGGCAGATTGATCTGTCCATGTTGAAAAGAAATTCAAATATAATCGCATATATTGTTACTCATTAGGAATATTTCTGTATGTTGCATAGAATTACATAATATTTACAGCACAGAAACAGGCCATTCAGCCTAACTGGTCTATGCCACTGTTTATACTTCACACAAATCATCTCCCATCTCTCTTCATCTAACCCTATCAGCATATCCTTCTATTACTTTCTCCCTCATGTACCTATCTAGCTTCCGCTTAAACACATCTATGCTATTTGTCTCAACTACTCCATCTGGTAACATGTTCCACGTTCTAACCATTCTTTGGGTAAGACGCTTCTTTTGAATTCCTTTTTGGATTTATTGGTGACTATCTTATATTTATGACCTCAAGTTTTAGACTCCCACACAAGTGGAAACACCTTCTCGACATCTACCCTGTCAAACCCCTTCATAATTTTGAAGACATCGATCAGGTCACCTCTCAGCCTTAATAACCCCAGTCTGTTCATTCTTTCCTGATAGTTACAACTTCTCAGTCCTGGTATCGTCTTTGTAATTTTTTTACACCTTTTGCCAATGTCTCTATATCCTTTTTATAATATGGAGACCAGAACTGCGCACGCTATTCCAAATATGGTCTAACCAAGGTTCTCTATAAGTTCAACATAACTTCTCTGCTCTTCAATTCTATTCCTCTAGAAATTTACCCCAGTGCTTTATTTGCATTTTTATGCATTTTTAACCTGCATTGCTACTTTAAATGATTTGTGAATCTGTACTCCTAGATCCCTTTGTTCCTCTACCACAGTCTTCATAGAGTCTTCTATGATTACTGATTGTTTTTGGATGTACCTTTTTTTTCAAATTCTAGATGCTCATCCTGAAAACGTCCATGGCTGCAGTTGATGAATGTAAACCAGATTTTATATAATGTACTGCATCAGCCAGTGTAAATATTGATTAATTTTGTTTACTTGTCCAATTGAGATAAATAATGTGGTCAGACCAGTAAATGCAAAAGATAGTTAAATAGTTCTAGCCTGAGTGAGGTAAGTGGTAGATACAATCTAAATCAAAGAGCAGTGATAATTATTTGCTCTTGAATACTTTGAGGTATTTTTTGTCAGAAATCCAATGTTCCTCATTAAAGAAAATAATTGTTTCCTACTTAATTTTTCCACTATGGTTTCACTCATTAAGGATTAAAATTGTGTTGATTATAGTGCTGTCTGTTATAAATTTAACAAATAATTCTCCACGTTTAATTGAAATGGTATTGAATTGTAAATCATCCTGATTTTGACATATGCAGGATTTGAACCTGAATCAACTTTTCTGTGAATTTCCTGTTTATGTGAGATTTTTTCTAGTTATGGAGCGGGTTGGATTGGCTGAACTAACTTTTTGGGCACCATGGAAATTATTTAAGATTTCCAAAATACACGTTGTGTTATAGACAAGCTATATATAACACATGTTATTTTGGTGTGAGATGGATTTAGCTTCACATTGATACAAGCTATGTAGTATAACAAAGTGGCAGTGCAGTCGCTGAGGTTGAATTCTGGAATCAACTGAGAGACTATCTCAAGGTTGTCATCAGTATGACGGTTAGCAGTGTGAAGCACTCTTTTTGAACTTTTTAACCTTTTTAATGTGGCAAAGAACCAAATGTTTTATTACTTTTTTGCTAATAAAAATATGACAGGCCTTTAGCGGTTGCAAAGTGAAGCTCTACATATGCGTGCGTATATGCAGAATTCAACTTTTCATGGACAGAGAACAGTGAGGCAATAGCAGTGTAACATGGCTCTATCTGGTTTATGTTGCAGTAAGGAGCAACTTGTGCTGCAACAGTATCTGTGATTTTAACACCATTACTTTGCATGCATTAAAAACTTGGGTGCAGGGTTAGTGTTCTGCCATCAGAAGTCACTAGTGCATTTAGTAAGTAGTGAAGCTATCATTTTGACAAGGCTATCATTTTATCTAGGATGAGATGATCAGTTTTCGACATTATTATCTTGATTCTTTGACTCTGGTCTTAAACTCCTGAAAATAAGGTCTGGAACTTTGAATTCATAGGAATCTAATGGTTTTGTAATTCAAGATAGTTGGCTGTTATAAATTTTATGCATTCATTTTGTACAACAACAAATTAAAGGGCAGCTCATGAATTGATCCAAGCAAAATCTATTAATGAAAACACTACATATGTATTTGCTGGTAAACGGTCAAGGTTTTATTTTTTATTTTGTTTGTTGCTGATTATTGTACAGGGAGAGGAGCTTTGCTTTTCTGGCACTGTTAGTTTCAAACATTCCTCAAGTTAAGATTGTTAGCCATTTTAGAAATGACGTTCGTATCAAATGTTTTAATAAGAAATTGCAATAATTATTAATACATTTTCTCTTGTTTGTGACCCACATAAAAATCTGGTCATGGGTAAAGTTTATGCACTATTTTCTAGATGTGACACAATACAATGTGTTATCGCTGTAATTCCAAACAGTATAAATTTATGACAATACGAAGGTAAATCCACATTTGATATGTGGGAGGCTTTTAAAGAGAGGTTGATTAGCATGCAGGAGAGACATGTTCCTGTGAAAATGAGGGATAGAAATGGCAAGATTAGGGAACCATGGATGACAGGTGAAATTGTGAGACTAGCTAAGAGGAAAAAGGAAGCATACATAAGGTCTAGGCGGCTGAAGAAAGACGAAGCTTTGAAAGAATATCGGGATTGTAGGCGCAATCTGAAACGAGGAATTAAGAGGGCTAAAAGGGGTCATGAAATATCTTTAGCAAACAGGGTTAAGGAAAATCCCAAAGCCTTTTATTCATATATAAGGAGCAAGAGGGTAACTAGAGAAAGGATTGGCCCACTCAAGGACAAAGGAGGAAAGTTATGCGTGGAGTCAGAGAAAATGGGTGAGATTCTAAACGAGTACTTTGCATCGGTATTCACCGAGGAGAGGGACATGACGGATGTTGAGGTTAGGGACAGATGTTTGATTACTCTAGGTCAAGTCGGCAAAAGGAGGGAGGAAGTGTTGGGTATTCTAAAAGGCATTAAGGTGGACAAGTCCCCAGGTCCGGATGGGATCTATCCCAGGTTACTGTGGGAAGCGAGAGAGGAAATAGTTGGGGCCTTAACAGATATCTTTGGGGCGGCACAGTGGCGCAGTGGTTAGCACCACAGCCTCACATCTCCAGGGACCCGGGTTCGATTCTGCGTACTGCCTGTGCGGAGTTTGCAAGTTCTCCCTGTGTCTGCGTGGGTTTCCTCCGGGTGCTCCGGTTTCCTCCCACATGCCAAAGACTTGCAGGTTGATAGGTTAATTGGCCATTATAAATTGTCACTAGGATAGGTAGGTAGTAGGGAAATATATAGGGACAGGTGGGGATGTTTGGTAGGAATATGGGATTAGTGTAGGATTAGTATAAATGGGTGGTTGATGGTCGGCACAGACTCGGTGGGCCGAAGGGCCTGTTTCAGTGCTGTATCTCTAAACTAAACTAAACATCCTTAAACACGGGTGAGGTCGCAGAGGACTGCAGAATTGCTAATGTTGTCCCCTTGTTTAAGAAGGGTAGCAGGGATAATCCAGGTAATTATAGACCGGTGAGCCTGACGTCAGTGGTAGGGAAGCTGCTGGAGAAGATACTGAGGGATAGGATCTATTCCCATCTGGAAGAAAATGGGCTTATCAGTGATAGGCAACATGGTTTTGTGCAGGGAAGGTCATGTCTTACCAACTTAATAGAATTCTTTGAGGAAGTGACAAAGTTGATTGATAAGGGAAGGGCTGTAGATGTCGTATACATGGACTTCAGTACATGGCGTTTGATAAGGTTCCCCATGGTAGGCTGATGGAGAAAGTGAAGGCGCATGGCGTCCAAGGTGTACTAGCTGGATGGATAAAGAACTGGCTGGGCAACAGGAGACAGAGAGTCGCAGTGGAAGGGAGTTTCTCAAAATGGAGACGTGTGACCAGTGGTGATCCGTGCTGGGACCACTGTTGTTTGTGATATACATAAATGATTTGGAGGAAAGTATAGGAGGTCTGATTAGCAAGTTTGCAGACAACACTAAGATTGGTGGAGTAGCAGATAGTGAAGGGGACTGTCAGAGAATACAGCAGAATATAGATAGACTGGAGAGTTGGGCAGAGAAATGGCAGATGGAGTTCAATCAGGGCAAATGCGAGGTGATGCATTTTGGAAGATCCAATTCAAGAATGAACTATACAGTAAATGGAAAAGTCCTGGGGAAAATTGATGTGCAGAGAGATTTGGGTGTTCAGGTTCATTGTTCCCTGAAGGTGGCAACGCAGGTCAATAGAGTGGTCAAGAAGGCATACGGCATGCTTTCCTTCATCGGACGGGGTATTGAGTACAAAAGTTGGCAGGTCATGTTACAGTTGTATAGGACTTTGGTTCGGCCACATTTGGAATACTGCGTGCAGTTCTGGTTGCCACATTACCAAAAGGATGTGGATGCTTTGGAGAGGGTGCAGAGGAGGTTCACCAGGATGTTGCCTGGTATGGAGGGCGCTAGCTATGAAGAGAAGTTGAGTAGATTAGGATTATTTTCATTAGAAAGACGGAGGTTGAGGGGGGACCTGATTGAGGTGTACAAAATCATGAGAGGTATAGACAGGGTGGATAGCAAGAAGCTTTTTCCCAGAGTGGGGGTTTCAATTACTAGAGGACACGAGTTCAAAGTGAAAGGGGAAAAGTTTAGGGGGGATATGCGTGGAAGGTTCTTTACGCAGAGGGTGGTGGGTGCCTGGAACGCATTGCCAGCGGAGGTGGTAGACGCGGGCACGATGGCGTCTTTTAAGATGTATCTAGACAGATACATGAATGGGCAGGAAGCAAAGAGATACAGACCCTTAGATAATAGGCGACAGGTTTAGATAGAGGATTTGGATCGGCGTAGGCTTGGAGGGCCGAAGGGCCTGTTCCTGTGCTGTAATTTTCTTTGTTCTTTGTAAATTCATTTATTAATTTTATCCCTTCTCTCTTGAGGTGACTCATGCTGATATAGAGTCCATTAGTGCCAACAAATGTCCAGTATTTCACCCATGTGCCATGTAGCTATTCACGAGTAGCTCTGTTTCCCGCCAGGCACCTGGTCAAATAGACAGCCTAAGTAACAGCTGGGAGGGAGCATCTGCAGTAGGAGGCTGCATTCAGGGACCTTTGGGGACGGTGCCCAAGAATTGGGAGGAGGGAGAGAGCCCAAGTTCGGGAGGGGGAAGAGAGTCTGTGATCAGGATGGGAGGAGAGAGGCCCTAATCGGGAAAGAGGAAATAGGACAACAATTGGGAGAGGAAATGGAGAAAGCTGGAAATTGGGAGGGACATTGGAGAGGGCTGGTGATTGGGATGAAGAGGGAAAGAGGCCATGATGAGGAGGGGAAAAGAGAGGCAGCGATTGGGAGGGGAAGGAGAGCTGACAACAATTGGGAGGGGTGGGCGGGGGGTGGTGGTTGGTGGAGACTGGATTTTGGAGCTGGGGAAGCTGAAAGCTTCCTTAAGGGGCCAGGAGAGCACTTCTGCACCTCCTGGTCCACAAGGAGTGCCAGAAAAGGCATTTGCCTTGTGGAGCTGCAGCTCCCACCTCCCTCTCACTGTTGGGTTTCCCAACCCTTGGGAAACCTGCGTGGCAACTGTTCAATTTAAATCAAACTTCCAATTGCACTCTGGGAACCTGATTTAAATATGTTAATGAAGCGAGCCGCCTCTCTACAGTGGGACGCACAGACGCCCTGATATCTGCATGAGCGAGAATTTTGTTTTTTTTTCCCCTGGACCAAGACACTAAGACAAATTCCAGTACTCTAGTTGGAATCAGATAACTTAGCATAAATTAAGAATAAACTTCAGGATCTTTCTGGTTATATATCTAAGTAACATGCCAGTTGTTGTATTTACTTATAACCCATCAGAAAAACAGTCTACCTGAACACATTTAAAGGAAAACTAACAATTCAATCAGTCAAGCAAAGGCCTTCCATTTGAAAAAGTTTCTTGCAACTATTGACTAGTTGAATTTGCATTAGAGAATTTGACAACTGTATCCATGCACTCATACACAGAAGGAGAATGTATAACTTATCTATGTTGCACAAGAGTTAAAAGATTTTTTTCAGAATAGTGTGCAAGGTCTAATTCATTGTAATGTGTTTTGATTTATCATTATGGTATATTGTATGCTTACAAAATAAATTCCTTATGAAATATGACAGTCATTTAAAAAAGTAAATAATATTGCACCTAAAGAAATTGAGCAAAGCTGACACTAAAGAATCCAGTAATTGTGTTGATGAAAATTCTGTAATACATTTAACTGTGTCTTGAACAATGTTTGTTTGACGTAATTTTTATTTAGTGTGATCAGGCATGGAGATGTCCCATGACCACAATATTCCTGATGCTTGTAGTCAAAGAGAACAAGTTACAGGCAGGGATGAGACAGTCCATGAGTCTTTATAGCTGAGTTGCCGTGTGAGCAAATAGAGCAGCATCATCAGTGTAGAGGAGTTCTCTGATCAGGACGTCATGTATTTTTGTTTTCGCTTTCAGCCTTGATAGATTGTAGAGCTTGCCATCTGACCTAGTGGGCAAGTCGACTCCTTCCATAACTGCAAGGGAGGCAAAAGTCAGGAGCATGGATAAGAAGTTGCCAAACAGAGTGGGGGCTAGAACACAACCCTGTTTCACTCCATTCTTCACTCCAAAACTGTCGGAGTTGGGGCATCAAATTGTACAGTGCAGTATATGTTGTCATGGAAGGAGCGGGTGAGACTGAGGAGCTTTGG
Source organism: Heterodontus francisci (assembly GCF_036365525.1). Classification (NCBI taxonomy): domain Eukaryota; kingdom Metazoa; phylum Chordata; class Chondrichthyes; order Heterodontiformes; family Heterodontidae; genus Heterodontus; species Heterodontus francisci. The sequence goes on from NC_090371.1 coordinate 151,397,777, forward strand.
TGGACAGCCAGTTTTTCCCAAAATATTGTACAGCCCTGCTCTGCTGACTGTGTTGAATGCCTTAGTGATATCTACAAAAGTAAGGTAAAGGTATACTCTATTCCCTACACTTCTCTTGTAGCTGGCTTATGGAGAACATCATGTCCACAGTAGATCTGCTGGCACGGAAACCGCACTGTTCTTCTGGTCTGCCATTAAATTGAATCTTTTAAGTATGACCCTAGCAAAGGCCCTCCCCATGAGGCTAAGGAGTGAGATGCCCCTGTAGTTGTTGCAGTCTCCACTGTCGCCTTTGCTTTTGTATAGTGTGATGATTTTGGCATCACACATTTCCTGGGGAACAGAGCCTACTTTCCAGCAGAGAAGGAGGTCATAAAGGTGTGGCAATAGATGGGACTTTCTGTGCTTGAGCAGATTGGCTGGGATTTCATCCTTACCTGGTGTCCTTCTGTTCGCGAGGTGATGTATGGCCTTCTTAAGTTCCAATGATGAGGGTTCTTCATCTAACTTATCTATGACAGGAAGTTCCAGGAGAACATCAAGCACAGACTGGGAGATGTCCAACTCAGAGGAGTACAGCTCACAGTAAGGTTCAGCCCAGCAGAATATCTGTTTAAAATAGAAACAGAAAGTGCTGGAAATACTCAGCAAGCCTGGCATCATCTATGGAAAGAGAAACAGAGTTAATGTTTCAGGTCAGTGACCTTTCAACATTTTCAGCAGTTCTGATGAAAGGTCACAAACCTGAAACGTTAACTCTGCTTCTCTCTCCACAGATGCTGCCAGACCTGCTGAGTATTTATAGCACTTTCTGTTTTTATTTCAGACATCCATCATCGGCAGTATTTTGCATTTATAATAGGGATGTCTGTTTACTTCTTTCGGTGAGTACTTCATCATCTGCCGACTTCAGGGGATCATCTTTGGAAGTGGTTAGCAAATTCTACTACCTTGGGTCCATGGTTACAGACAAGCTGTTCCTTGATGCAGAGCTCGACTTGCCAAACATGCATGGCATAACACCAAGCTGACCCTTAGGACAAAGCTGATAGTTTATAAGGCCTGTGTTCTTAGCACCTTGCTGTATGGTTGTGAAACATGGGTGACTTACAGCTACCAGGAAAAGAAGCTCAATAATTTTCATTTTCACTGTCTGCAGTGCATTATGGGTATATCCTGGCAGGACAAAATCATAAATGCAGCAGTCCTCTCAAAAGCAGAGCTCCCAAGTGTGTTGACACTAATTAAACAGAGGCAGCTTTGGTGGATCGGACATGTCCACAGGATGAAAGATACCCAAGGACCTTCTGTATGGTGGGGTAGCCGGGGCCAGATGACCAGTGGGGCACCCAAAGCTCCGCTTCAAGGATGCTTGCAAATGTGACACGAAGGCTCTAAGTGTTGACTATCGCACCTGGGAGTCACACGCTGGCGAAGGAGGGAAGCGGCGACACATCCTGTGGACTGGTGTGCACTACCATGACCAGTGGTTACAGCAGCTTGGCAACAGGCATCAACGTCAATAACAACAACTCACAACATCATTTGGCAGCTTCACATGCAGCACTTGTGGCAAACCCGCCTCTCAAGGATTGGCCTTCACAGCCATCAACAAAGGTGCACCAAGAGTCGATACCCCACATAAATGGATTGTTTGCTATGTGTCCATCATCTTTCATAGATGGCAGGATGCCAACCAGAACTCTGATTAATTAAATCTATTTTTCTGTTGAATATCCCTGAGAATCTTGTACCTCTTGTCATATGCAAAAGTACGATTGCAAAGAGAACTAGATATTTCTCTTTCCTTCTGAACCCCATAAGTCATTACAACAAAACTTTACAACCCATTGGTGATGGTATAAGTATTTTCCCTGATGTATTTTAAGGACTTTAATGTGCAATTTCCAAATACATTTTATCTTGTGCGTATTTTATTGCTTACAAGCCACTTAACGTTTTTGGGGCTTAATACTGTAGTGCATTCATATTGGAAAATCCATATAGTCAGAGTCATTTACGGCATAGAAGGAGGCCATTTAGCGCATCGAGTCCATGCCAGTTCTCCGCAGAACAATCCAGTTAGTCCCACTCCCCCGCTCGATCACCATAGCACTGCAAGTTTAGTTCCTTCAATTTTCTTTTGAAGTTATTGATTGTCTCCACTTCTACCACCCTCGTGGGCAGCAAGTTCCAGGTTATTACCAGTCACTGCCTAAAAAAGTTCTTCCTCATATTCCCTCTGTATCTCTTGCCCAAAACCTTCAATCTGTGTCCCCTAGTCCTTGTACCATCAGTTAATGGGAACAGTTTTTCCTTGTCTAACCTATCTAAGGCTGTCATAATCTTGTACACCTCTATCAAATCTCCCCTCAATCTCCTTTGCTTCAGGGAGAGCAAACGCAGCTTTTCCAACCTAACCTTGTAACTAAAATCCACCATCCCTGGAACCATTCTGGTAAATCTCCTCTGCACCCTCAAGGACCCTCACATCCTTCCTAAAGTGTGGTGACCAGAACTGGACCCAATACTCTAGTTGGGGCCTAACCAGAGCTTTATAAAGGTTCAGCATAACTTCCCTGCTTTTGTATTCCATGCCTCTATTTATGAATCCCAAGATCCCATATACTTTGCTAACCACTCAATAAATTCTGCCAGCTTCAAAGATTGAAGCACATGCACCCCCAGGTCTCTCTGTTCCTGCACACTCTTGAACTACACCATTATGTTTAGATTGCCTCAACCTATCCCTTCAGCCAAAATGTGTCACTTCATACTTGCCTGTATTGTATTCCATCTGCCACTTGTCTGTCCATTCTGCTAGCCTATCCATGTCCTGTTACAGGTCGTTCGTATCATCCTCACTGTTTGCCACTTCTCCAAGTTTGTTATCACTGGAAAATTTTGAAATTCTACTCTGTATTCCAAGACCCAAGTCATTGATATATAAAGCAGAAAAAAAAACAATGGTCCTAGCACTGACCCTTGGGGAACATCATTGTCTACCATCCTCCAGTCTGAAAAACAACCATTTATCACAAGTTGCCCTTTTCTGTCCTTGAGCCAATTTTTTTTATCCAATTGGCACTGACCCTCCTGTTCCATCAGCCTCAATTTTGTTAACCTACCTTTTATGTGATACTTTATCAAATGCTTTCTTAAATCCGTATAAACAACATCCACCGCATTCCCTTCATCAACCTTCTCTGTTACTTCAGTCTGATTAGTCCAGCATGATCTGCCTTTTACAAATCCATGCTGGCTATCCTTAATTAACTCAAACAGTTCCAAGTCCCTGGTGATTCTGCCCCCCCCCCCCCATTATTGTTTCTAAATCCTTACCTACCACTGATTTTAAACTAAATGACCTAGTTCTCACTTGAAGAGTTATCCTGACATGTATCATACACCCTCTTTTTTTGGCTATCTCCCTCATCATCGAAGGAGCCCTGTATTTGGTTCCCTTACCTTTTGCCCTTGTTGTACCTAGCCTGTACCTGAAGCATCTCTTCCTTTAAGATAACCCATTGTTCTGTTACAGTTTTGCCTGTCAGTCTTTGGTTCTATTTTACCCTGGCTAGATCCCTTCTCATCGCATTGAAATGAGATCTCTTCCAATCTAGCTGTTCTACATTATATCATTCCTTGCTTTTCTGCATTACGAGGGTAAACCTTATGATGTGATGATCACTCTTACCCAAGTGATCCCCCACAGACACTTTGTCCACTTTGCCCACCTCATTTCCCTGCACCAGATTCAGCATACTTCCTTATGCAGTCAACTTTCACCTATAAATAGGAATAGTGATGCGGAAGCAATAGTCTTAGGACTCTGTTCCTTTTAAATCTTTAAACCGTGTATCAAATGCTTTTTTCAGTGCACTGACATCAGATCCTCACTTTTTCCTTCACAAATTTGTGCTCTCATGCAAAAATAAATCATTGAGTAAACACCATACTGCTTCAAAAATCCTAGGATCAGAACTTCATCAGACTTGAAAGCTACTTCAGTTGTCCTTTCACTCTCATGAAAGAGAGGTGAGAAAGAGGGTGAGAGAAATGTGTCAAGAAAACCCCTATGCCAAATGAGAAATATTAATTTCATCGGTTGGAAACTTACATTAGACTTTTAATGGAAAAAAATCCTACAGTAACATTTAAAAAACTAGCAGCAAAGATGGCCACTGCAGTTTACATCTGAAATACCAGGAGATTGAACTGTAGACAGAAGTCTGACGAGCCCTGGGCCCAGAACAATGGCTTGCTCTAAGTAGTTGAATTAGCGAGGATTGCTTTGTCAGCACTGCAGTCAAGGCCATCCTGACACATTGACTTTGAAAGAACAAACCCCTTTGAGTGTAAATATTGGCATCCTGGAACCTGTGGAGCCAATTTTGAACCTTGTATCTCTTTAAAAACAAAGGGGATTGAGAGAGCCATGTGACTATCTGTCCGTCTCTGAAAAAACAGAAGTCTTGTTCCACTCACAGAAGACAAGGAGCAACTGAGACTGCAGCAGCGGAGAAAGCTGCATGCTTTCCTTTCTCGCTCTGCCTCTCTCCCCAGAAAACATCAAGTTTGAAAACTGTCTTTGACAGTGGACTCTCCAAGCCTACAAACTGCTACAGCCAGTGACCAGGGGAAGAGAGCCAACTACAATTTTGCCTTCAAGAAAACCCTGAACAAAGCAGGCCAACCACAAAGTGCACTTTGACCAGCGAGGACCTGAAGAATACAGCTTTAGCCAAGGACTACCGGATCGTCCACTTCACAGACTGTGTATTTAAATTTCATTTATTTTGGACTTTAATCCAACCACCAAATCTATTTGTCCTTCTGTAATCTATTTGTGTGTGTGTGTGATTGTCATGTGAATGTGTGCGTGAATGTGTAGCTTTTTTTTGTATTTTTAAATCGGGGTTAGTGTGTTAAGTATGATAAACTTACCTCTTTCATGCTTAGACTCAAGAAAACCTGTTTGATTAGTTCTTTTATGATCACAGTAAAGGTAAAAAAGTAAAACACTCACAGAGATGGTAAGGACAACCACTGTTAAAAGGAATAAACCTTGTTGCAGTCAAATAAGAGGAAGAGCAAGAGGGGATCCTTTGACCCCCTCCTTACCTGGCCTTAACAGAGGGGACAGAGAGAGAAGAAGGACAGAGAAGGGGAGACAGCGAGGGGGGACAGAGAGCTTAAGGAGGGAATTGGGGGGTGGGCAGAGAGAGAAAGGGGACACAGAGAGGAGGGATGGGACACAGAGAGGAGGGATGACACACAGAAGGGGGTATGACACACAGAGGGGAGGGAATGCAGTGAAGGGGGACACAGAGAGGGAGAGGGAGACTGACACAGAGAGAAAGAGAAGGGAGAAAGCACGATCAAGATCAGTCCTGACAGATGGACATCTATCTGGAATACTCCGCATCGCTACAACAAGTGTGCAGTGTCAGACAAGCCCCCCATCCACTAAGATCAAGGCACAAATTATTTCACCACAGGATCATTAAAACTTAAAATTGCAAGACCCTGACTGGAAGGACATTTGCATAGTACTAGCAGTGTTGGAACAAAAGGGACCCAGTCATTGCTTCCGCGATATACAGAAAAGTGGTCAGAGCCGTTTTAGTCACTTGACTAGCTGGCTGTTGAGATTTGAACTTCCAACAAAGGATTCGAACTCAGAACACTGTGTGCTCCTGGAATTGAAGCAAGAATTATAGCCTATCCTGTCTGCCTGCTTCCATCTCCTTCCCACGGAACTGAATCTTGTGAAAACATGTGAAACTCAAACAGAGAAGCGTCTCCTATGTGAACAAGGTTTAAGAAGAACACTGGGCCCCGTGAAAGCAAGACTACTTGCAAAAGGACTAAACCGTGAGCTCGTAGCACCGTAACAAGATATTGCCTCAAATTGTTCCATCTAATCCTTTCTTCTTCTCCTTTCTGTCCCTATGTGCATGTGTATATCACTTGTGCATGCTAGTGTGAGTGTGTTGTATATCCGTAGGTGTGAACTGTATTAGAGTTTAAGTTTAAGATTTAATAAATTACATTTTTTCTTCTTTAAACCTCAGAAAACCTGGTGTGCTCATTTCTTCGCCTTATAATTGAAAACTGTGAACAAGGATTCACAAAAAGGGGAGCTCAAAACACAGTGTGTTTAAAATTACACCCTGTTACAATAAGACCGGGTGAAGATAGTAACAGACCCCGAGCTGCATTTCTCACCTGGTCATAACAGCGGGCAGACATTGACTACTTGTGCCAGCAAAATAAATGCCAGGTATCTTATTAAATCAGTATCCAACATAGTAAAGAGAAAGTAAGTCAATAAATTAGTCTTCTCATTTAAATCTTCTTCACAAAAATGCACATTTGTTCTTTTGATTAATAGTAAGATACATTTTTGATGCCTTTATCTTTCTGAAATTGTCTCATTGGTCCCCTATGTAAGACAAGAATTGTAATATGGTCCCCACATGAAAATGTTGGATACCACTGCTCCAAGCCTATAACTTTGTGTTTTAAATTAACCTAGCAGCTATGTTATTTTAAAACACAAGTTTAAATTCTTGTGCTATGTAAACTCATTTTAAATTGGCAAAAGTCTCTTAAGGAATATCTCAATTTCTATACTTTGGCATGCATTACTTTCACTTGAGACATAAGCTCGGTGACATGTTGAAAGATTCTGGACTTTTACTTCTATATAAATGTCTGCTGCTATCTATTTGGGAACACATTGTTCCAGAACTTGTACTGATAGGAAAACAGGCAAGAAAATCCAAGGAATCTCCAGAAGTCAGCATTGTAAGTTCCTCATGAATACAAGAGTACGATGTAATGAGGTGGAGTGATATTGGAAAAAGCAGGATGTTACTGACCCATATACAATAGTTAGTAAATACAACGTAAAAGTTAACTTTAATAAACCTTAATCTATGATGAACTGTCTACAATTCCTTAACAAAATACATGCTGCATTAGCAGTTTTAAAAAACTGTTTGGGAAGACATAATAAAAATTTATTATGTCTCAATGACCATGTTAGAAACAGTCATTAACTGATTTTATTACTGCAAATTGGATTAAAGGACAAGTTTTACATGTACGTCAAAGACCAGTAACTGCAATGTTCATCATTTATTATCCAATTTGAGGGTATATAACCTGAGTGGCCATTGTCATTTGAAAGTTGTCTGTAGCATATAATTACATTACAGAAAAGATGCACCTTTGTTAACAGGTAAGAGATTTGGCTTAGACATAAATTGGTCAGTCTGGAGTACAATCTTACAGAGTGTGACTAAACGTTTTTGTAACTGAATAATGCATGCAATAACAATTGGTCTACCTTTTACAGAACAGCTTTTCGTTAATAATTATCTTGTCAGAGCTGAATCGGAATCAACAGTGATAGACTGATATAGATATAAGTGAATTTAAGAGAATCACTTTATTGGAGGAACTGAAGGACGCCCTTTATTTGTAATTGTGTTTATCTAATTTTGTCACTGGCTTTGGTGAGTAAATGGCATTTTGTCCATGAGAGATGCTGTTGTTTCTGTATTTTACAATCCAAGACCTAGTTTAACCGTCTGTCAAATGAATAAACTAGTCTTGGCTACCTCCCATTAATCTCTCTGTCCCTCTCTGCTTTTCTGTTTTACATGACTCTTCTAAAGTACTATCTGCTCCATCCTATAAAATTCTCCTGATTTGGAGATCTCTGCCCTTTTGTTGGCCACCCTGTCTTCAGACACATATTACAAGCAGGTGGAGAAGTTGCACAAACACTGACCATCATGGGTTAAATTGTCTTGAGACAATAGCAGTGTGAGAAATGGTCCATCTTCCTATTGCTGATATTTCTGCTATCTCACCTCAATAACCACAGTAATAATCCTCTCCTTGAGTTTTATGGTTTATTGGATGAATTTGCACTCCTGACACGGTGGTCATCTGATAAGTTCCATCTACCACCCCGTGACATAACGTAACTAGCTATATTCTGACAGCAAAATTAATTTGCATTGGGCATTGCATACTGATTTGCTTGTGCGCTAACTAATACAGTGTGCTGCTCTCCATTGATGTTCATATGTTTAACTACTTTATTTATAGGGAGAATTGTATTTTAAATCGGACTGTGTTTTGATGGTATTAGGTTGACTATACACTTTATATACAGATTAATAGCCCCCACGTCCATGGCTGAGTCAATAATTAAGTCACATGTCTGTGATACAACATGTTGGTGCGTATCCTTGCACTTTACAATACCACTTTTTCAACCTAATCCTATTCCCAAGTGTTGCTAACTACCTGAACTGATCATTTCTTTCCACGTCTGATGATATGCCATGAATGGGTGAGTTGAAAGATTGTGTCTTGCAATAAAATAATACTGTACAGTTGTTGGGTTAATGCTGAGCTGCAGTTAGTTTTCTTTTTATCTTTGTGAGCACTTTTCACATTATTTCAGCAATTCCCATGAAATGTATAATCACAGTCTTTGAGTAGAATGGAAGGAATAACAATTTGTGCAGCCTATGTGGGGTTCTAGCAAAACAAAAGACACAAAAATGTAAGAAGAATTATAACTGTTATAAAGCCACCATGGATCATTGTACCATTCCTAATGTAAGCTTTAATTTTTTTTAAATGAAGTCGCCTACCTCTCAAATTATTTATAATTTGAACGACATTTTAAAATGCTCATTTTTGTTTTCAAATCCCTCCATGGCCTCACTCCTCCCTATCTTTGTAATCTCCTCCAGCCCGATACCCCCTCTAGGATATCTGCACTTCTCCAATTCTGGCCTCTTAAGCATCCCCAATTTTAATCGCACCACCATTGGCGGCTGTGCCTTCAGCTGTCTGGGCCCTAAGCTCTGAAATTCCACGCAAACCTCTCTGTCTCTCTACATCTCTCTCCTCCTCTAAGACAGCACTTAAAACCTACCTCTTTGATCAAGCTTTTGGTCATCTGCCCTAACATCTCCTTATGTGGTTTAATGTAAAATTTTGTTTGGTAACACTCTTGTGAAGTGCCTTGGAACATTTTACCACATTAAAGGTGCGAAATAAAAATAAGTTGTTCTGGTTCCCATGCTAATGAAAGCTTGCATTTTTGAGCATTTTAAATTAATTTTGTAAATTGAGTTAATGTAAATCAGTAAAATGTTAATTAACCATTTTTCAATAAATTTACTCTCAACTGCTATCCAACAGGCACTGAACCCAGACCCCAGAATAGATAATATCCAGGATCTGTGTGAAATGTAAAGTGCTGCATACAGGAAGGAAAAATTAGTTTTTTTCATTTGTTCATCGGAGGTGGGCATCGCTGGCTAGGCCAGCATTTATTCCCTTCCCTAATTGCCCTTGAGAAGATAGTAATAAGCCGCATTCTTGAACCTCTGCAGTCCATGTGGGGTAGGTACATCCACAGTGCTATTATGAACGGAGTTCCAGGATTTTGAACCAGTGACAGTGAAGGAATGGCAATATAGTTCCAAGTCAGGATGGTGTGTGGCTTGGAGGGGAACTTGCAGATGGTGGTGTTTCCATGCGTCTGCTGTCCTTGTCCTTCTACGTGGTAGTGGTCATGGTTTTGGAAGGTGCTGTCTAAGGAACCTTGGTGTGTTGCTGCAGTGTATCTTGTAGATGGTACACACTGCTACCACTGTGCGTCGGTGGTGGAGGGAGTGAATGTAGATGATGTGCCAATCAAGCGGGCTGCTTTGTCCTGGATGGTGTTGAGCTTCTTGAGTGTTGTTGGATCTGCACCCATCCAGGCAAGTGGAGAGTATTCCATCACACTCCTGACTTGTGCCTTGTAAATGGTGGACAGGTTTTGGGGAGTCAGGAGGTGAGTTACTCGCTGCAGGATTCCTAGCCTCTGACCTGTTCTTGTAGCCACGGTATTAACATGGCTATTCCAGTTCAGTTTCTGATCAATGATAACCCCCAGGATGTTGATAGTGAGGGATTCAGCGATCGTAATGCTATTGAATGTCAAGGGGAGATGGTTAGATTCTCTCTTGTTTGAGATGGTCATTGCCTGGCATTTGTGTGCCGCAAATATTACTTGCGACTTATCAGTCCAAGCCTGGATATTGTCCAGGTCTTGCTGCATTTCTACATGGACTGCTTCAGTATCTGAGGAGTCGCGAATGGTGCTGAACATTGTGCAATTATCAACAAACATCCCCACTTCTGACCTTACGATGGAGGGAAGGTCATTGATGAAGCAGCTGAAGATGGTTGGGCCTAGGACACTACCCTGAAGAACTCCTGCAGTGATGTCCTGGGACTGAGATGATTGATTCCAACAACCACAACCATCTTCCTTTGTGCTAGGTATGACTCCAACCAGCCAGGAATTTTCCCCCTGATTCTCATTGGCTCCAGTCTTGCTAGGGCTCCTTGATGCCATACTCGATCAAATGCTGCCTTGATGTCAAGGGCAGTCACTCTCATCTCACCTCTGGAGTTCAGCTCTTTTGTCCACGTTTGAACCAAGGCTGCAATGAGGTCAGGAGCTGCATGGCCCTGGCAGGAACCCAAACTGAGCGTCACTGAGCAGGTTATTGCTAAGCAAGTGCTGCTTGATGGCACTGTTGATGACACCTTCCATCACTTTACTGATGATCGAGAGTAGACTGATGGGGCGGTAATTGGCCGGGTAGCTTTTTGTGTACTGTACATACCTGGGCAATTTTCCACATTGCCGGGCAGATGCCAGTGTTGTAGCTTTACTGGAACAGCTTAGCTAGGGGCACAGCAAGCTCTGGAGCACAAGTCTTCAGTACTATTGCCAGAATGTTGTCAGGGCCCATAGCCTTTGCAGTATCCAGTGCCTTCAGTCGTTTCTTGAAATCTCGTGGAGCGAATCGAATTGGCTGAAGACTGGCATCTGTGATACTGGGGACTTCAGGAGGAAGCTGAGATGGATCGTCCATGCGGTACTTCTGGCTGAAGATTGTTGGAAATGCTTCAGCCTTATCTTTTGCACTGATGTGCTGGGCTCCCCCATCGTTGAGGATGGGGATATTTGTGCAGCCACATCTTCCAATGATTTGTTTAATTGCCCATTACCATTCATGACTGGATATGGCAGGACTGCAAAGCTTAGATCTGATCTGTTGTTTGTGGGATCTCTTAGCTCTGTCTATCACATGCTGCTTCCACAGTTTAGCATGCAAGTAGTCGTAGGCTGTAGCTTCACCAGGTTGACACCTCATTTTGAGGTGCTGCTCCTGACATGCCCTCCTTCACACTTCATTGAACCAGGGTTGATCCCCCGGCGTGAAGGTAATGGTAGAGTGGGGGATATGCCAGGCCAAGAGGTTACAGATTGTGGTTGAGTACAATTCTGCTGCCTCATGGATGCCCAGTTTTGAGCTGCGAGATCTGTTCGAAATCTATCCCATTTAGCACAGTGGTAGTGCCACACAACACGATGGAGGGTATCCTCAATGTGAAGATGGGACTTTGTCTCCACAAGGACCGTGCGGTGGTGACTCCTCCCAATACTGTCATGGACAGATGCATCTGCGACAGCCTGTTTGTTGAGGACGAGGTCAAGTAGGTTTTCCCCTTTTGTTGGTTCTTTCACCACCTGCTGCAGACCCAGTCTAGCAGTTATGTCCTTTAGGACTCAGCCAATAATGGTGCTACTGAGTCACTCTTTGTGAAGGACATTGAAGTCCCCCACCCAGAGTACATTCTGCGCCCTTGCCACCCTCAGTGCTTCCTCCAAGTGGTGTTCAACATGGAGAAGTATTGATTCTTCAGCTGATGGGAGGCGGTAGGTGGTAATCAGCAGGATCTTTGACCTGATGCCATGAGACTTCATGGAATCCAGAGTTGATGTTGAGGACTCCCAGGGATACTCCCTCCCAACTGTACACCACTGTGCCACCACCTCTGCTGGCTCTGTCCTGCCGATGGGACAGGACATACCCGGGGATGGTGATGGCAGTGTCTGGGACATTGTAAGGTAGGATTCCGTGAGAATGACTTTGTCAGGCTGATGCTTGACTAGCCTGTGGGACAGCTTTCCCAACTTTGGCACAAGCCCCCAGACGTTCAGAGGGAGGACTTTGCAGAGTTGACAGGGCTGGGTTTGCCATTGTAGTTTCTGGTGCCTTGGTCGATGCAGGGTGATCCATCCAGTTTATTCTTTATTGACTTTGTCGCTGTTTGATAGAACTGAATGGCTTGCTAGGCCATTTCAGAGGGCATTTAAGAGTCAACCACATTGCTGTGGGCCTGGAGTCACATGTAGGCCAGACCAGGTAAGGATGGCAGATCTCCTTCCCTAAAGGGTATTAGTGAACCAGATGGGTTTTTACGACAATCGACAATGGTTTCACTGCCATCATTCGACTAGCTTTTTAAATTCCAGATTTATTGATTGAATTCAAATTCCACCTTATTTTATGGCATAATTCAAACCCATTTCTGCAGAGTAATACTCTGGTCTCTACGTTACTAGTCCAATGACAATATCACTACGCCACTACCTCCCCAATTCCATGGATGGTGTTTAAATAGCTACGGATGAATTTGTAAAAGACCTTGCAATCTTAGTAGAGTCAATGCTCAAAATGTTCAACCAATGCAGAGCAGCAATTAATAAAGCCAATGGTTCTAGACAGCCAAAGCAAGTGAAAGGGAGTTGCAATTAAACTGTAGCATGCTGTGGTCAGACCATACCTGGGATACTGATTCTCATTCTGGTTATTGAGACACAAGGGAATCACTCAATCCATGGATGAAGAACATAGAACATAGAACAGTACAACACAGTACAGGCCCTTCGGCCCACGATGTTCTGCCGAACCTTTAACCTACTCTAGGATCAAACTACCTATATACCCTTCATACTACTATCATCCATGTACCTATCCAAGAGTCGCTTAAATGTCCCTAATGTATCTGCTTCTACTACCACCGCTGGCAGTGCATTCCACGCACCCACCACTCTCTGTGCAAAGAACCTACCTCTGACATCTCCCTGACACCTTCCTCCAGTCACCTTAAAATTATGCCCCCTGGTGATAGCCCTTTCCGCCCTGGGAAAAAGTCTCTGGCTATCCACTCTATCTATGCCTCTCATCATCTTGTACCCCTCTATCAGGTCACCTCTCATCCTTCTTCGCTCCAATGAGAAAAGCCCTAGCTCCCTCAACCTTTCTTCGTAAGACATGCCCTCCAGTCCATGCAGCATCCTGGTAAATCTCCTCTGCCCCCTCTGTAAAGCTTCCACATCCTTCCTATAACGAGGCAACCAGAACTGAACACAATATTCCAAGTGTGGTCGAACCAGGGCTTTATAGAGCTGCAGCATAATCTCGCGGCTCTTAAACTCAATCCCTCTGTTAATGAAAGCCAACACACCATACGCTTTCTTAACAACCCTATCAACTTGGGTGGCAACTTTGAGCGATCTATGGACATGGACCCCAAGATCCCTCTGTTCCTCCACACTACCAAGAATCCTGTCTTTAAGCCTGTATTCCGCATTCAAATTCGACCTTCCAAAATGAATCACTTCACACTTTTCCAGGTTGAACTCCATCTGCCACTTCTCAGCCCAGCTCTGCATCCTGTCAATGTCCCGTTGCAAGCTACAACAGCCTTCCACACTATCCACAACTCCAGCAACCTTTGTGTCATCGGCAAACTTACTAACCCAGCCTTCCACTTCCTCATCCAAGTCATTTATAAAAATCACAAAGAGCAGAGGTCCCAGAACAGATCCCTGTGGAACACCACTGGTCACCGAGCTCCAGGCTGAATACTTTCCATCTACTACCACCCTCTGTCTTCTATGGGCCAGCCAATTCTGTATCCAGACAGCCAACTTTCCCTGTATCCCATGCCTCCTTACTTTCTGAATGAGCCTACCATGGGGAACCTTATCAAATGCCTTGCTAAAATCTATATACACCACATCCACTGCTCTTCCTTCATCAACGTGTTTTGTCACATCTTCAAAGAATTCAATAAGGCTTGTGAGGCATGACCTGCCCCTCACAAAGCCATGCTGACTGTCTCTAATCAGACTATGCTTTTCCAAATAATCATAAATCCTGTCTCTCAGAATCCTCTCCAATAATTTGTCCACTACCGACGTAAGACTGACTGGTCTATAATTCCCAGGGTTATCCCTATTCCCTTTCTTGAACAAGTGAATAACATTTGCCACCCTCCAATCATCTGGTACTACTCCAGTGGACAGTGAGGATGCAAAGATCATCACCAAAGGCGCGGCAATCTCTTCCCTCGCTTCCTGTAATATCCTTGGGTATATCCCGTCTGGCCCCGGGGACTTATCTGTCCTCATGTCTTTCAAAATTTCCAGCACATCCTCCCTCTTAACATCAACCTGTTCGAGCATATCAGCCTGTTTCACGCTGCCCTCACAAACGACCAGGTCCCTCTCACTAGTGAATACTGAAACAAAGTATTCATTTAGGACCTCCCCTACCTCCTCCGACTCCAGGCACAAGTTCCCTCCACTATCCCTGATCGGCCCTACCCTCACTCTGGCCATCCTCTTGTTCCTCACATAAGTGTAGAACACCTTGGGATTTTCCTTAATCCTACCCGCCAAGACTTTTTCATGTCCCCTTCTAGCTCTCCTAAGTCCATTCTTCAGTTCCTTCTTGGCTACCTTGTAACCCTCTAGAGCCCTGTCTGATCCTTGCTTCCTCAACCTTGAGTAAGCTTCCTTCTTCCTCTTGACTAGCTGTTCCACATCTCTTGTCATCCAAGGTTCCTTCACCCTACCATCCCTTCCTTGCCTCATCGGGACAAGCAGTCGCAGCAAGTGCTCCCTAAACAACCTCCACATTTCTGTCGTGCATTTCCCTGAGAACATCTGTTCCCAATTTATGCTCCCCAGTTCCTGCCTAATAGCATTGTAATTCCCCCTCCCCCAATTAAATATTTTCCCATCCCGTCTGCTCCTGTCCCTCTCCATGACTATAGTAAAGGTCAGGGAGTTGTGATCACGATCACCGAAATGCTCTCCCACCGAGAGATCTGCCACCTGGCCTGGTTCGTTGCCAAGCACCAAATCCAACATAGTCTCCCCTCTAGTCGGCCTATCTACATATTGAGTCAGGAAACCTTCCTGGACACACCTGACAAAAACTGCTCCATCCAAACTATTTGCACTGAGGAGGTTCCAATCAATATTAGGGAAGTTGAATTCACCCATGACAACAACCCTGTTACTTCTGCACCTTTCCAAAATCTGCCTCCCAATCTGTTCCTCCATGTCTCTGTTGCTATTGGGGGGTTTATAGAAAATTCCCAATAAAGTGACTGCTCCTTTCCTGTTTCTGACTTCCACCCATAATGACTCAGTAGACAAACCCTCCTCGACGACCTCCCTTTCTGCAGCTGTGATACTATCCCTGATTAACAATGCCACTTCCCCACCTCTTTTACCTCCCTCCCTATTCCTTTTGAAACATCTAAACCCCGGAACATCCAACATCCATTCCTGCCCCTGTGATATCCAAGTCTCCGTAATGGCCACAACATCGTAGCTGCTAGTACTGATCCATGCTCCAAGTTCATCACCCTTATTCCTGACACATCTTGCATTAAAATAGACACACTTCAACCCATCATCCTGGCTGCAACTTTGCCCTGCTCAACTGTCTAACCTTCCTCACAGACTCTCTGCACTCTGTATCTGCCTGTTCAACAGCTACCCCATCCACTGATCCGTAGCTCCGGTTCCCATCCCCCTGCCAAACTAGTTTAAACCCTCCCGAAGTGCGCAAGCAAACCTCCCGCCCAGGATATTGGTGCCCCTCCAGTTCAGATGCAACCCGTCTTTCTTGTACAGGTCCCACCTTCCCCAAAAGGTATCCCAATGATCCACATATCTGAAGCCCTCCCTCCTACACCAGCTCTGTAGCCACGTGTTCAGCTGCACTCACTCTCTGTTTCTAGCCTCACTAGCACGTGGCACCGGTATCAATCCTGAGATAACTATCCTGCTCGTCCTGCCTTTTAGCTTCCAAACTAACGCCCTATATTCGCTTTTCAGGTCCTCATCCCTTTTCCTAGCTATGTCATTGGTACCGATGTGTACCACGACTTCTGGCTGCTCCCCCTCCCCCTTAAGAATCCCGTAGACTCGATCCGAGACATCCCTGACCTTGGCACCCGGGAGGCAACATACCATCCGGGAGTCTCGTTCGCGACCACAGAATCTCCTGTCTGTTCCTCTAACCATTGAATCTCCTATCACTATCGCTCTCCTATTCTCCCCCCTTCCCTTCGTGAGCCACAGAGCCAGGCTCAGTGCCAGAGACCCGGCCGCTGTGGCTTTCCCCTGGTAGGCCCCCAACCATATCCAAAACGGTATACTTATTATTGAGGGGAACGGCCACAGGGGATCCCTGCACTGTGCGCCTATTCCCTTTCCCTCCCTTGACGGTCACCTTTATCCTGTAACTTAGGTGTCACTACTTCCCTATAACTGCTCTCTATCACCCCCTCAGCCGCCTGAATGATCCAAAGTTCATCCAGCTCCAGCTCCAGTTCCCTAACGCAGTCTGTGAGGAGTTGGAGATGGGTGCACTTCTCAGAGGTGAAGTCAGCAGGGACACGTGGTGACCCTTACCTCCCATTTCCTGCAAGAGGAGCATGCAACTGCCCTAGCTTCCATCCCCTCTGCACTAAATTGACACAGAGAAGAGAAGAGCTTCAAGGCTGAAACCAACTTTAGAGGTCTGAGTAATGAGAAAAGACTGGAGAGAAACTTGGATTTTGCACTTTGATGATGTTGAATCCCAAATCATGATTGCTTAATGTCACTACCACTCACAGGTGCAATGACTTCCATTTCTGAATGCTGTCCAGATCCATTACCAGGTTGAGCTGAAAGTTTCCTCCTGTGGTTTCCCAGGCATGATGGGTCCTTAGCCAATAATGCATTGTATTTGCCAGTTCAGACAATGGGCCAATTGGTTGATTGAAATCACCCTTGAATATAACTTTCCTATTTTCATGCATGCTCCTCATCGCTTCAGAAATGGTGATTGTTAGCAAGCCTCTAGCATTATTTTAGTTCTTTGTATTAAAAACAGGCAACCATAGTGTTTGATTGCAATGTCTTAACATTGTGAAAAATGCGATATAAGTACATGCTCTTTCCATGTATACTTGAACATCTCTCTGATTCCTCCCCATATCATTAGCTCTTCCAGGGGCAACCAATGACTCTGCTTCTGTCCCCTTAAGTAGATCTCCTATACTTTACTTAAAGTGCACTAAGTCCAGGTGAGCAACTCACTCCCTAGTAGGCTTTATCTTTGTGATAAGCATGGTAATTCACTTCCCTTGTCAATTAATTCCCTTATGCCTCATAGACTGCTCCCTTGTTTCATCTTTTTTCTCTGGCTCCTTGCTAACCTCCTCCTCCACATTATGCCTTGTATCTGCAGCAATGACTGCAGTCTCATAACTATTTGTTACAGTAATCTCATGAATCATTATTCTGACTTACATTCCTCTCTTGAACCTGATGCATGCATTTTCCCTGTTTTCCTATTTTCTTCAGCTTTTGGCTTTCTTATTCACTAATGTGAGGTGACTTACAAGGTCCTTTATGGCAGACTGGTGCAAAAGGTGAAGTCACACGGGATCAGAGGTGAGCTGGCAAGATGGATACAGAACTGGCTTGGTCATAGAAGACAGAGGGTAGCAGTGGAAGGGTGCTTTTCTGAATGGAGGGATGTGACTAGTCGTGTTCCGCAGGGATCAGTGCTGGGACCTTTGCTGTTTGTAGTATATATAAATGATTTGGAGGAAAATGTAGCTGGTCTGATTAGTAAGTTTGCAGACGACACAAAGGTTGGTGGAGTTGCGGATAGTGATGAAGATTGTCAGAGGATACAGCAGGATATAGATTGGTTGGAGACTTGGGGCGGAGAAATGGCTGATGGAGTTTAATCCGGACAAATGTGAGGTAATGCATTTTGGAAGATCTAATACAGGTGGGAAGTATACAGTAAATGGCAGAACCCTTAGGAGTATTGACAGGCAGAGAGATCTGGGTATACAGGTCCACAGGTCACTGAAAGTGGCAACACAGGTGGATAAGGTAGTCAAGAAGGCATACGGCATGCTTGCCTTCATCGGTCGGGGCATAGAGTATAAAAATTGGCAGGTCATGCTGCAGCTGTACAGAACCTTAGTTAGGCCACACTTAGAATATTGCGTTCAATTCTGGTCGCTACACTACCAGAAGGATGTGGAGGCTTTAGAGAGGGTACAGAAGAGGTTTACCAGGATGTTGCCTGGTCTGGAGGGCATTAGCTATGAGGAGAGGTTGGATAAACTCGGATTGTTTTCACTGGAACGACAGAGGTGGAGGGGCGACATGATAGAGGTTTACAAAGTTATGAGCGGCATGGACAGAGTGGATAGTCAGAAGCTTTTTCCCAGGGTGGAAGAGTCAGTTACTAGGGGACATAGGTTTAAGGTGCGAGGGGCAAAGTTTAGAGGGGATATGCGAGGCAAGTTTTTATACACAGAGGGTGGTGAGTGCCTGGAACTTGCTGCCGGGGGAGGTGGTGGAAGCAGGTACGATAGTGACGTTTAAGAGGCATCTTGACATATACATGAAAGGATGGGTATAGAGGGATACGGACCCCGGAGGTGCAGAAGATTTTAGTTTAGACAGGCATCAAGATCGGCGCAGGCTTGGAGGGCCGAATGGCCTGTTCCTGTGCTGTACTGTTCTTTGTTCTTTGTACATAGTTGAGCAGTGTTCTCCCTGGTCTTTCTCTATGCTGGTATGTGTAGGTTCACAAAATGAATCCATAAGTATTAGATATCAGTTGTGGTTCTGTGGTGGTGCTTTTCTGTCTGTCCGAAGGCCATGGGTTCAAGCCACATTCCTGGACTTGAGCTCATAATTATTTATTGCAGGACTGTGAGAGTGCCCAAATTTGTTAACACTAAGTTATATAGCTAAAGCATTCTTCTAAAGAAGCATATTAGGATTTAAGGTTTGAATGCTTGCAATGCACCATGTTCAACTGGCTCACTCTTTTTTGAACAAAACCCAAAATAGCTTTGAAGAGCGCAATGTGAACATAGTGGTCCAGATTTTGCTGTAGTAATGACTGCAAAATTGTCAGCTTTCACTGTCATTACTGCTCTGAAACTGACAGCAACTTCTGGAGTCCACATATTAAACATGGAAATGCACAAGTTGCTGTCAGTGATTCTACTCTTCTCCAGAGGGTGTACTGTTGAGGCCTCCCAGACTGCAATCAATGGAAATCAATTGAACTGACAAGAAGTTTCTCTCTGTTAAAAATCCTTGAAAATGTTACACCTTGTTGAATGAGCTGTAACTGGGTTTTAAACGGCATACTAAATTCATAATTACTGCTCAACACCCTGACTCGTGTAGTGTTTGATTGGTCTGAGTTTGATTGTGTCAGTCTGTTCATTATCTGTATTTGCTGTGTTTGATTGCTTAAACCTCTGGGTGGAGCTAGAGAGGGCAGAAGCTTCCAGAAGACATAGCTTGAATCTGCACACAACACAGGTTGTTGTTAAGAAATGTGCTGAAATTTGTAAGATCTTTATACTTAATGTTTTTGTAAATAAACCAGTGTGATATTTGCAGTGCCCTGAGATTAAACTGGATATCGAAAGTGAACCCAGTAACCCAACATAAAGATAACAAAAACTTAGCGATGAGGATGATTGAAGAAAATCTAATGTTATCGGTTCCAGAACCGTTCCTTCCGACGCCAGGAAATCCTCCTCGGAGTTGGGAGCGATGCATTTTGGGGTTCAAGACATACTTGCTCACAATGGGAATGGACAGCCCAGATATAGCAGCAAACTGTAAGAAAGCGATACTCGTACATTGTCTGTGAGCAGAAGGACAGCGAGCCTTTGAGCAGCTCACAGAAGGTACGGCTACATTCAATACGGCAGTGAGTGCTCTCGGAAAATACTTGGGGCCAAAGAAAAGCGTGCTGATCGGGCGATACACATTCCGCCAGAGATCCCAGGGTCGTGGTGAACCCATTAAACAATATGTGACAGCGTTGCAGGAATTTGCATCTACATGTAAATTTGGCTCACTAACCAACGAACTGATTCGTGACCAATTAATTGAAAAGACTTCAATTCCACAAATTAGGGAACGTCTTCTCATGAAGGATGATGATTTAACCTTGGAAAAAGCAGTAACTATAGCAGTCCAGATCGAATCTGACATGTTAGTTTTGAAGAGGTTACACACACGGACCCTTAGACTCAGGGATGCAGGCACAGCTTGCCCAACCAGCTTCAGTGCAAGGGTTAAGGGCAAGAAAACTTTAGCAACCTCATCAAAATGTGCCCCATCATGGTCATTCCCTGCAAAGCTGTGCCCAAATTGCGGAAATCCTCATCAAGTCACAATGCCAGGTCCAGCTAGAGGAAAAAAGTGTAACTCATGTTCAAAGGGGAACCATTTTGCAAAGATGTGCAGGTTATTGAAGAAAGAATCTTCATCAGTTCGACACATAGCGGAGTCTCATTGTGAGAGTCACGTACAACATGTATATTCCATCACCTAAAGTAAAGCACCAGGTCACTTTAAGGAGTGCTCAGTCGAGATTGCAGGTATCTCAGCGTCACTTCTTATCGATGTTAGCGCAAAAGTTTCTATTTTGAGTGACAAACTCTACCATCCGTCTTTTTCGCAAATTTCCTTCACTCCTGCAACAGACATCCTTCAAGCTTATGATAACACTCTCATTCCAGTTTCGGGGATGATCACAGTTCCACTATGCTACAAAAATGTCATCCTCGACAGGTTCACTTTCTATGTAGCTAAAGACTGAAGCCTTATGGATGTTAACTTTTTCGATAGGCTTGGATTCAGACTCGTTGACCCCACCGGAGCACACATTAATGTGATTGATAAAGCAGACATGGAAGAAAATGAGGATCAGGAGCTAGAACCTGAACAGAATGATTAGAGTCCGTTTCTGAAAGTGAAGGCACTGAGACCAGCACCAAAGAAAGCCGTGTCACCAGCATGATGTCCAGCTTCAAATAAGGGCAGTGGAAATTACTAAATCCTGAGGGCAAGAAGTGATATGACTGGGAATTTCTCCTTGGGATCCAGTTCACAGCAGCTAGTACCCAGAAGCCAGATGGATTGCCAGCAATCAGCGATGTTGTTCTTGACCAGATTAACCAGATCAAACTAATTGTAAGACCTTTGGACCTTTCACAAATCCTGTCCCAGGGCCCAGACCTCACACCATCTTATGCAGATTTTGGAAGGCAGACACAAAGTGGGTGAGCAAGAGCAATACTAAATGTTGGATCAAGGAGATCATAGAATGGGCAAAGGAGAGAGCCAAGGAAGATTATTGCCAATATAACTGTAAATGATGATATCCAGCTGGAGCAGTCTGAGAATGATGGAAACCTATATTAAAACGTGATGATGTTTCTGATGATTCTGACGAACAAAAAACACAAGAACTATTCCAACGAGTGAGAAGCATCTCGAACAAGCTCATGCCAAAGATGTTTCAACAGTTGATGAAGCAGGTTCAGGAGCTGACAGGTGATATAGAGGAGAGGCTGAAGGGAGTGACGTAAGAGACCTTCCTATCTCAAAAACTATCTCTGTACTTAGAGAAAACTGACAAGTTAAACACTAAGAAATAACTTGATGTATATATGTTTGTTGTTTAGAACGTAAAAATAATGTCTTTAGTCAAGAGGGGGGAAAATGTAGTGTTTGATTGGTCTGAGTTTGATTGTGTCAGTATGTTCATTATCTGTATTTGCTATGTTTGATTGCTTAAACCTCCAGTTGGAGCTAAAGAGTGCAGAAGCTTCCGGAAGACACAGCTTGAATCTGCACAGAACACAGGCTGCTGTCAAGACGTGCTGAAATCTGTAAGACCTTTATAGTTAATGTTTTTGTAAGTAAACCAGTTGGTTATTTAACATAGTGTGATATCTGCATTGCCCTGAGATTAAAATGGATATTGAAATTAAACCTAGTAACCCTGCGTAAACATAACTAGCCCTGAAAGAGTAATTTTATATTTGTTGAATGATTAATTTTTCCAATATGAGAAATACCATATTTTTTAAATATAAAAGTGTAGTTTTTACTTCGTGATTTGCTGTCAGAGAATATTTCAATGTGATTCGCTGCTTACCCTACTTAATAACATCACTGTTGCTGAAAACCTGGAGATCCCCTTGACTTGGTAGCAGATTTAAACTAATGTCAGGAAAGGGGAAATCTATCCCTCAGAGATCGCTAGATCTTTTTAGGTGGCTTTCTTTGAAGTTAGCAGCAAGTGCCATTGCTTCGCTGCTAACTGCAAAATCCGGACCAATATTTCAAAGTATATCGAATATATATGATTTCAGCAAGCTTGTAAAATAAATCACAAAAAATTAAGTAATGTACTTAATGTAAATTTTAAAATTCACATTTAATGTTGTGGAAAATTTACAAAACGTTAGAAAAATAAGTAACAAGATATACACAAAAGTCCATTATTCAAATTGAAATAGTGCATATTTAGGCATCATTCAATAGATAAATTTTCAGTCTGTAAAAAAAGCATACTTACTATAGTTTTTATCCAGTCTCTTTTACAATTCCTGACAAATTTACAGTTTAAGGGAGCCTTTTGTTTCATTGTACTTGTTTATACATTTTGTACCTTTCTTGGATCCATCACTCCTACTTCTTGCTTTCAAGGATGAAAAGACAACATGAACCACCAATCTCTCCATGCTGGCAAGATTGTCCTTGGTATGGCTATTCTCTATGGCCCAAGCTTCTGTTGGACTGGACTAGTCCTGCTGGTTATGTCTCTGTCCCTGAGTTAATCATCCCACAGCTCTGCAGTTAATTCAGATCTAGAACTGCTGTAACTCACACAGTGGCAATACGAGAGTTCTGAGTCAGGTCAAAACTGGGAATACAAACTCATATCTCTAAGTTCAAGCATCCAATGTTCTAACATTAAAGCTAAAAGCTCTTATGTAGGTTTGTATCAAAACTGCATGCCCTAGCTTTCATAATCATATTTCTATGATCAACTGAATATGGCACATTAGAAATACACGTTCAACGCCTTATTGATCGTTGGCTACACAGTTCCCAAAGGCTTAAGCACTGATTGGAACAGTGATGGAATAGTTTTTGACACGTTATAGCTATTTTTCATCACTGTAGTAATTCAGGTTGTGAAACATTCGGAAATCAATAAAACAACATATTGTGAAGTCTGCAAATCAGGGTTATTATTTCAGCACCATCCAACAGAATTGATGCAGTCATAAACATTGTTGGAACTTGACCTCAGGTAATTTATATATGAAACCCTGAACTTGTGACTGGATGGCTTAGCATTCTTACCCAGTATTGTTTACAAAATGGACATGGGGTTGGTGACATTATATTATGAATTATCTTTCACATGTGAAAGAACTATCCACAAGTGCTCACAACTCATGACATCATTTCTTCTAATGAGTCCACAAAGTATTGAGGTTTTTCTGTTCACCAGTGGCCACCCACACCCCAACCGCACTTTCACAGTTCAGTATTCTATTTATTGCAGGTACACTCTTAATGTACTGTTATTTTCTCCCATTAAGTGATAATTCCCTGCAATGAACTAATCATTTTCATGATACTGCCAACATTTGGCACAATGAATTATGAGTCCTCACTAAATACAAGGAAGCGCCAGAAAAACTGACTTTTGACAACATTATCTGTAAGGCTACTTTTCAGATAACAGGATAAAGATATACATTATTGTGCTAATTTAAAAAAAATATGCTGCATTTTAAAATAGTACAATTTACGTTTTTGTTAACATATTATAACTAAGACTTGCACTTGAGGGCAATGATTGAATACAAATGTCATGTATGCAACACAGTATAAACTGTTGAAGGAATCACTTCTATCAGATATTTTATTAACAACACTAACCATTCAGGATACCAGAAGTGATAGAAACTGATACAGGTTAATCCTTAAAAAAAAGCTGCACTACTTTGCAAAGGCTTATTTTAGCTGTTGTTCCAATAGTTCTGTTTTTACATATGTGTTGAATTAACTTTTGTTTCATTTTCTACAACTGGAAGTGTCTTAATACCTTGTTTTTCATTCTCTAGGATTACTGGATTTTCATAAACCTGAAGAGATTTGGTTTGTTTTTCCCTTCTGTCACTACATTTTTCATCAGTCTTGCAACACTTACATTTTCCAAAGCACCGAGTGGAACAGCACAGTGTAACACGCTGTACTATTCTGTCCCAGGGTTTCAAGGAATGCATCCAAATGGGAAGGAAGTCCCAATTTTGTAGTACCTTTGGCAAAAACCTTGGGCACTTTCCTTGCATGATATTGATAACAATTATGATGATGATAATGATCAAGATAGGAATACCCACTCCAGCCAGAACTTGCCAACCAGCAATTGACAGCCCAAATATAGTCAGAGGAAGCAGTAAGAAGCACAGAAGCAAGTAGGCGACTGCAAACCACCTGTACTCGGAAGTGTGAGTTCCCAATGCTTTAGCTAGTTTAATTGGAACACGCATGAATGGTATGGGATACCAAATGATGATTCCAGAGATATTGAAAAAGAAATGGCACAAGGCGATCTACAAGGAGACAAAAAGGGATGTTAATATACATTTTAAAAATCCAATTTGCAACTTAAAAGATGTAACTGAACATAGAACAAATAGGAGCAGCAGTAGGCCATTCGGCCCTTCGAGCTATTGAACATTGAGTGTATACATTGATTTATCACAACAGCAATTAATGATTCTTATTCTTTTAGGTTGGTGATCCATATAAAATATGCAGCTTCTAATGCATTGAAAACTAAAGCATAATCATATGAAACATTGTTATTCTTCATATTCTTTGATTTAAAGGTGGTATGTAATATTTATATTAATGTGTTAAACGTTTAAGTATATAACTTTGCAGCCGCAAACCTGATGATTCATTGGGATGATTCATGTGTTGCAGAGCTAGACGGAGTAGAGAGATGTTTGGTTTGATTCCTTGTTAATATAAAATCATAGAATCTTACAGCACAGAAGGCGGCACAGTGGCGCAGTGGTTAGCACCACAGCCTCACAGCTCCAGCGACCCAGGTTCAATTCTGGATACTGCCTGTGTGGAGTTTGCAAGTTCTCCCTGTGTCTGTGTGGGTTTTCGCCGGGTACTCCGGTTTCCTCCCACCACCAAAAGACTTGCAGGTTGATAGGTAAATTGGCCATTATAAATTGCCCCTAGTATAGGTAGGTGGTAGGGGAATATAGGAACAGGTGGGGATGTGGTAGGACTATGGGATTAGTGTAGGATTAGTATAAATGGGTGGTTGATGGTCGACACAGACTCGGTGGGCCGAAGGGCCTGTATCTCTAAATTTAAAAATAAATAGAAGGAGGCCATTCAGCCTATCATGCCTGTGCAGGCTTTTTAAAAGAGCTATCTAATTGGTCCCACTTCCCTGCTCTTCTAAAAGAGCCCTGCAAAATTCTCCTTTTCAAATCTATAACCAATTCCCTTTTGAAAGTTATCATCGTATCTGCTTCTACCACTATCTCAGGCAGTGCACTCACTCGGCTGGATTTAATGGGCCTTCATGGAGACAGGCTAGGAGGTGGTGGGGCCCATGGAATTGCGATGGAAGGGGGGGTGGGTGGGTGGGTGGAGGGCTTGCGCAACACAATTAATTTGGGGGCGGGAAAGGCTGAAGACGCCCTTCCAGCTCAGAGGCCAATTGCGGCCCTTAATTGGCCTGTTGTCAGCCACTTAAGGGTCTCTTCCTGTCACCGCTAGAACTAAGCCAGTGGAGGAAGTTCACCCAGTAAAAGGAGGCGACCACCCTATCGACTTTGTGGGGAGTGGGGGAGGCGCAGTGGGGGCCTCCTCTGTTGGCAATCTGTGGTCCACGCAAGGCCCCCGCCAGCAAAAAACCACCTCCCTTAACACTACCCCCCCACCCTCACCAGGGCCTGCCGACTGGCCCTGGCAACCCTGCCTCACTTAACCGAGGTCCAGGTCTCCGCTGATTGCCTTGGTTCCAAGGCCGCCTGTAGTACCGGCATTGGCCACGGCTTCCAGTGGAACTGCTGATACTACTGAGCTGATGGCCCTCTGACTGGCTGACAGCTCTTGGAGGCAGGACCTCTGACTTTAAAGAGGTTGCTTAATTGCCCAAGTGCTGTTGAATCGTGCCTGGGTTGGGGGGGGTGGTGCGGTGGTGGCAGCTCCAAATGGCCGAGTCGGGATTCCCACCATCTTTTCAGTCTGGCACCAGGAGTCTTGCCGACACGACTAAATTCAGCCCACTTGGTATATAC
The DNA here is from genome assembly GCF_036365525.1 of Heterodontus francisci. Taxonomy (NCBI): domain Eukaryota; kingdom Metazoa; phylum Chordata; class Chondrichthyes; order Heterodontiformes; family Heterodontidae; genus Heterodontus; species Heterodontus francisci. The sequence continues at coordinate 151,424,216 of NC_090371.1, forward strand.
TGTTAATCCCTACCTCCTTTGTCAAAACCCTTCATTAATTTTGAATATGGTTGGCTGATCTCAGGTGAGTGACAACTGAGGCTGTTACAGTTGACCTCAGCAACGTTGGAGCAGGGGAAGAAAATCAGCCAAGATTATTGTTTGATCACTGCCAATCCATCTTAACTGGGAAAACACAAAACAGATGGTAGATGAGAACAGGATTGGGTTCACTCTGATAGTCCCTGTGACCAAACTCCTACATGAAAGAAGGAACACTTGAACAAGAGACTACAACTGCTTCTCATTCTTGGTTACCACATTTGGAAATGAGAGGGAAATGGAGATGAAAAGATACTTTCACCTACAAAAAAGTAGTAAAAAGTAAAAAAGGTAAATGGCTTGGAATCAGAAGTTACATTAATTTGACTGATTTTTTTATGCGTTCATGGGATGTGGATGTCGCTAGTGAGGACAGCATTTATTGCCCATCCCTAATTGCCCTTGAGAAGGTGGTAATGAGCCGCATTCTTGAACTGCTGTAGTCTTTGTGGGGTACGTACACCCACAGTGCTGTTAGGGAGTTCCAGGATGTTGACCCAGTGACAGTGAAGGAACGGCGATATAGATCCAAGTCAGGAGGCTGTGTGGCTTGGAGGGGAACATGCAGGTGGTGGTGTTCCCATGCATCTACTGCCCTTGTCCTTCTAGTTGGTAGAGGTCATGGGTTTGGAAAGTGCTGTCTAAGGAGCCTTGGTGCATTGCTGCAGTGCATCTTGTAGATGGTACACACTGCTGCCACTGTGCGCGGTGGTGGAGGGAGTGAATGTTTGTGAATGGGGTGCCAATCAAGTGGACTGCTTTGTCCTGGATGGTGTCGAGCTTCTTGAGTGTTGTTGGAGCTGCACCCATCTAGGCAAGTGGAGAGTATTCCATCACACTCCTGACTTGTGCCTTGTAGATGGTGGACAGGCTCTGGGGAGTCAGGAGGTGAGTTTCTTGCCTCAGGATTCCTAGCCTCTGACCTCTCTTGTAGCCATGGTATTTATATGGCTACTCCAGTTCAGTTTCTGGTCAATGGTCACCAGGATGTTGATAGTGAGGGATTCAGCGATCGTAATGCCATTGAATTTGGGCGGCACAGTGGCGCAGTGGTTAGCACTGCAGCCTCACGGCTCCAGCGGCCCGGGTTCAGTTCTGGGTACTGCCTGTGCGGAGTTTGCAAGTTCTCCCTGTGACCATGTGGGTTTCCTCCAGGTGCTCCGGTTTCCTCCCACAGCTTGCAGGTTGATAGGTAAATGGGCCATTGTAAATTGCCCCTAGTGTAGGTAGGTGGTAGGAGAATGGTGGGGATGTGGTAGGGAATATGGGATTAATGTAGGATTAGTATAAATGGGTGGTTGTTGGTAGGCACAGACTCGGTGGGCCGAAGGGCCTGTTTCAGTGCTGTATCTCTCTATGACTCTATGAATGTCAAGGGGAGATGGTTAGATTCTCTCTTCTTTGAGATGGTCATTGCCTGGCACTTACGTGGCCTGAATGTTACTTGCCACTTATGAGCCCGAGCCTGGATGTTGTCCAAGTCTTGCTGCATTTCTATACGGACTACTTCAGTATCTGAGGAGTCGCAAATGATGCTGAACGTTGTGAGTGAACATCACCACTTCTGACCTTATGAGTGAAGAAAGGTCATTGATGAAGCAGCTGAAGATGGTTGGGCCTAGGACGCTACCCTGAAGAACTACTGTAGTGATGTCCTGGAGCTCAGATGATCGACCTGCAACAACAACAATCATCTTCCTTTGCGTTAGGTATGACTCTAACCAGCGGAAGATTTTCCCCAATTCCCATTGACTCCAATTTTGCTGGGGCCCCTTGAGGCCATACTCGGTCAAATGCTGCCTTGACGTCAAGGGCAGTCCCTCTCACCTTACCTCTGGAGTTCAGCTCTTTTGTCCATGTTTAAACCAAGGCTGTAATGAGGTCAGGGGCTGAGTGGCCCAAACTGAGCATCACTGAGAAGGTTATTGCTGAACTAGTGCTTGATAGCACTGTCAACAACACCTTGCATCACTGCACTGAAGATAGACAGTAGACTGATGGGGTGGTAATTGGCCGGGTTAATTTGTCCTTTTTGTGTACAGGACATATCTGGACAATTTTCCACATTGCTGGGCAGATGCCAGTGTTGTAGCTGTACAGGAAGGAACAGCTTGGCTAGGGGTGCAGCACGTTGTGGAGCACAAGTCTTCAGTACTATTGCCGGAATGTTGTCAGGGCCCGTAGTCTTTGCAGTATCCAGTGCCTTCAGTCGTTTCTTGATATCACATGGAGTGAATCGAATTGGCTGAAGGCTGGCATGTGTGATGCTGGGGACTTCAGGAGGAGGCCAAGATGGATCATCCACTCAACACTTCTGGCTGAAGATTGTTGCAAATGCTTCAGCCTTATCTTTTACACTGATGTGCTGGGCACCCCACCGTTGAGGATGGGGATATTTGTGGAGCCACATCCTCCAATTATTTATTTAATTGCCCACCACCATTCATGACTGGATGTGGCAGAACTGCAGAGCTTAGATCTGATCTGTTGGTTGTGGGATCGCTTAGCCCTGTCTATCGCACGCTGCTTACGCTGTTTGCCACGCAAGTAGTCCTGGGGTCTAGCTTCACCAGGTTGATACCTCATTTTGAGGTATGCCTGGTGCTGCTCCTCTCATGCCCTCCTACGCTCTTCATTGATCCAGGATTGATCCCCTGGCTTGCTGGTAATGGTAGAGTGGGGGATATGCCGGACCATGAGGTTACAGATTGTAGTTGAGTACAATTCTGCTGCTGCTGATGGCCCACAGCTCCTCATGGATGCCCTGTTTTGATCATCTGGATCTGGTCGAAATCTATCCCATTTAGTACACAAACGGATGGCGGGTATCCTCAACGTGAAGATGGGACTTCATCTCCACAAGGACTGTGCAGTGGTCACTCCTACCAACACTGTCATGGACAGGTGCATCTGCGGCAGGCAGATTGTTGAGGACGAAATCAAGTATGTTTTTCCCTCTTGTTGGTTCCCTAACCACCTGCCGCATACCCAGTCTAGCAGCTATGTCCTTTAGGACTTGGCCAGCTCGCTCAGTAGTGGCGCTACCAAGTCACTCTTGGTGATGGACATTGAAATCCCCCACCCAGAGTCGATTCTGTGCCCTTGTTACCCTTCGTGCCCTTATTAAAATTGATTGATCTGTTTAATTGTTCACCTGCAAAGAGTTAGCTAAAGTTTCTCCTGGACTGGCAAGAGCAGCTATAACAGCTGTTGTGGTTGTACCAATATTGGAACCCAGTGTGAGAGGGTAGACTCGCTCAATAGTTATCACACCAATTCCTGCCAGAAAAAATAAAAAAATTAGCAAAATAGCATTTGAACCACAGCTGCTATATTTTCAGGTAAAAATGTATTCCTCAAACTTACCAACTAATGGTGTAAGAGCTGAGGTAAAAATAGAACTGCTTTGAACAACAAAAGTCATTCCAGCACCCACAACAAGGGCTATATATCCGGTTAACCAACCAAATGGATATTTGAAATCTGCAAAAGGATTGGAGTTTAAATGAAGAAGAACTATTTCCGCTTTATCAAAAGTGCAGCTATACCCATATTTAAATTGTTGTTAAGTAACAAATATATCACAAACTATTTGGTATTGTTACATATACTTTGAATAACCACACTAAACTACGTTATAAATATTCGCATGCTTAAATGTCAAATTTATAAGAAGCAATTAAATTGTATAGCTGTAAAACAATCGTTAAGCTCCCTCTGCAACAGTAATTGTCTTCATTCATAACATATATGATTTTTAAAATTAAATTTTTATCATGTCAGTAGTTTCCAATCAAGATCAGATCTTTCTTATTTATTAATCACACATTTTCTTTTAATTAGTACAAAAATTGTGCAATGAAACAATTAAAATATTTTTATCTAGATTGTTGAATACAATATATAACTTACTTGTTAAAGAAGGAATACATTTATCTAAATAACTACAGAATCCTAACTGCTATACAGGGTAGAGCCACGAGGGTCTCCATTCTGCATTCCTTTGCCTCTTGCTAACACAGAGAATCACTGTTTTTATAGAAGTGTGAACATAAGGATAAATTGATATATTTAAAGAAAATCACCAAAACAATTGGGGTGATTTTTAATTATGTTGCATGGACAGTTACCTGGTGGAATGGATTGCCCATCCTTTATAGAATGTGCCCGATTTTCATTCCATTGATCGCAATGGAACCGAAAACGAGCAGGATCTCTTAATGGCAGGAATTCATTCCAGGAAAAATAGTTGAAAATTACCTCAATTGTTTTGGTGATTTTTTTTTTATATAAATAAATTTGCACTTATGGTAGCACTAAAAAATTACCCAATGTATGTGGGTAATTGAGGGGGGATGCGGTGGTGTCGTGGTAATGTCACTAGACTAGTAACCCAGGACTTGAGGTTAATGCTCTGAGGACATGGGTTCGAATCCCACCATGACATATGGTGGAATTTGAATTCAATGAATAAATCTGGAATTAAAAAACAAAAAGCTAGTCTAGTGGTGACTATGAAACCATTGTCGATTGTTGTAAAAAACACATCCGGTTCACGAATGTCCTATCGGGAAGGAAATCTGCCGTCTTTACCTGGTCTGGCCTACATGTGACTCCAGACCCACAGCAATCTGGTTGACTCTTAAATGCCCTCTGAAATGGCCTCGCAAGCCACTCAGTTGTATCAAATGGCTACGAAAAGTAATGAACCAGACGGGCCACCCAACATCGACCTAGGCACCAGAAATGACAACGGTGAAACCAGCCCTGTTGACCCTGCAAAGTCCCCCTGACTAACATCTGGCGGCTTGTGCCAAAATTGGGAGAGCTGTCCGACAGACTAGTCAAGCATCAGCCTGGCATAGTCATACTCATGGAATCATACCTTGCAGACAATTTCCCAGACACTAGAGGTGGCAGCATAGTGGTATCAAGTCGGGAGGGAGTTGCCCTGGAAGTCCTCAACATTGACTCCAGCTCCAAGAAGTCTCATGGCATCAGGTCAAACATGGGGCAAGGAATCCTCCTGCTGATTACCACCTGCCACCCCCGCCCCCTCGACTGATGAATCAGTGCTTCTCCATGTTGAACACCAATTGGAAGAAGCACTGAGGGTAGCAAGGGCACAAAATGCTGTGGCTATAAGAGCAGGCCAGAGGCTGGAAATTCTGTGGTGAGTAGCTCACCTCCTGTCTCCCCAATGCCTGTCCACTATCTCTACAAGGCACAAGTCAGGAGTGTGATGGAATACTGTCCACTTGCCTGGAGGGGTGCAGCTCCAAAAACACTCAAGAAGCTCGACACCATCCAGCTCAAAACAACCCACTTGACTGGCATCCCATCCACCCCCTTCAATATTCACTACATCCACCACCAACGCACAGTGGCTGCAGTGTGTACCATCTACAAGATGCACTGCAGAAATTCATCAAAGCTCCTTTGACACCACCTTCCAAACCCACGACCTCTACCATCTAGAAGGACAAGGGTAGCAGATGCATGGAAACACCACCACCTGCAAGTTCCCCTCCAAGCCACACACCATCCTGACTTGGAACTATATTAGCCATTCCTTCACTGTCGCTGGGTCAAAATCCTGGAACTCCCTTCTGAACAGCACTGTGGGTGCACCTAGACCCCAAGGACTGCTGCGGTTCAAGAAGGCAGCTCACCATCATCTTCTCAAGGGCAATTAAGGATGTGTATTAAATGCTGGCCTAGCCAGCGATGCCCACATCCCCCAAACGAATAAAACAAAGTCACAACTGTTAGCTCCATAATTAATAATTCCAGAAAGATATTGCAATATAAATCACATTAAGATTATAGATTTTCCATGCAGTGACACTATGGAATTTGCCCCTTCTTCCCGTAATCTGCCATTTGGAAAACTAAAGTCGGAAAGACACCTTTTACCAAAACTCCCAAATGTGTTTAGATTTCATTGTATTTATTGTTTCAATCTGTCTCACAGTGAAAAATGTAGCCAATTATTTAAATTCAACACTCTTAGAGCTGCAAGGGCAGCAAATGAAGGAGGAGGAATATCCATATATTATGTAATTGGAGAGGTGTGGATTAACGTTAATTTTCCTACACTATGCATATCTGCATTTGTGATATGAAATAAGTTTTTCCACTTACCAGTGTTAATAATTTTTTTGATAGCAGTAGCAACTTGTCCTTTTAACATAGAATTGAGAAGCTTGACAACAAGTATCAAGCAGGTACACAGGATAATCAAAGAGGCTGCAAGGAGAATGAGGCCAACCCCTAAATCAGATATGGTTGTATTCACAAATAGATGATGACCTACAACAAAAAAAGTAAACCTGGAATGATTATGTGCAATGCCTGAGTTAACATATCATGAATATACAGATATCTCGTTCCCAAATGGCCTAATGTCCAGTATTAAAAATATTGTATGAAATTCCATAATTCGATACTACGTTAAATTTATGACAAATATGGTACGCAGAACAATAACTTGCATTTATATAGTGCTTTTAACAGAGCATAATGTCCAAAAATGCTTCACAGGAGTTTAATCAGATGAAAACTGACAGCAAGTCAAACAAGGAAACATTCGGGCCAGTCCGAACATTTAACCAAAAGCTTGGTCAAAGAGGTAGGCATTAAATAGCATCTTAAATTAATGTACTGTATTCTTCACTAGCCCAGTGTTTCTATACTATACTGAATAATTCTTTATATTCAGTATTTGTTGCAGGCACAAGCCAGTTTTGAGGCTTTTTACTTTCAAATGATGAAGTTGCATTCCATTGGTTTGTTGATTCTGGTACATACTTTCTTAAATAATATAAAAGTAGTTGACCATTAATTTACATTTTTCAAGGTGTATTGTTTGTGATACATTTTTCAGTGTCCAAGTGTTGTTGCCATCGCTCCAGCAAAGTTCAGGTGATGTGCAGTTAAGTTCACTGGGGACAGTTACATTTTTCTCAACCTGTTAGCCAAAAAAAAATTATTACATAAAATCAGTAATGTTCTTCTCAAACTAACATTATCTGAAACTACACAATCACAGCAGCATTGCCAAATGATAAGGTAGTACTACAAAATAACTTTGTCAACTAAACTAAGAAGTGATTTATCTAATGTTAATTTATTTATTGCTGTGCATTACTGAATGTTTCACTGAACTTTCAGTTTGCTTATCATTAAACCAAATATAATTTTGGAAATTTATTTGCAGCACATTGTAACATCTGATATTTGCATGACGCCTTTAATGTAATAAAATGTCCCAATGCTTCACAGGAGCATTATAAAACAAAATATGACACCGAGCCACATTGGATCAGATAACCAAAAGCTTGGTAAAAGAGGTAGGTTTTAAGGAGTGTCTTGAAAGAGGAAAGCAAGGTAAAGAGGTGGAGAGGTGTAGGGAGGGTATCCAGGGTTTAGGCAACTGAAGGCACGGCCACCAATGGCAATTAAAATTGGGAATGCTCAAGAGGCCAGAATTAGAGGAGCGCAGATATCATGGAGGGTTGTGGGGCTGGAAGAGATTAAAGAGATAGAGAGGGGCGAGGCCATAGAGGAATTTGAAAGCAAGGATGAGAATTTTAAAATCAAGATGTTGCTTTACCAGGAGCCAATGTAGGTCAATGCGCACAGGGGTGACAGGGTGAATGGGACTTGGTGTAAGTTAAGACATGGGCAGTACAGTTTTGGATGACCTCAAGTTTACTGAGGGTAGAATATGGAAGATCAGCCAGGAGTGCATTGGAATAGTCCATTTTGGAGGTAACAAAGGCATAAATGAGGATTTCAGCAGCAGATGAACTGAGACGGGATGAAGTCGGGCGATGTTACAGAGGTAGAAATCGGTGGTGTTAGTGATGAAGTGAATATGTGGTTGGAAGTTCATCTCGGAGTCAAATGTGACACCCAGGTTTGAGCAGACTGGATTAATCTCAAACTGTTGCCAGGGAGAGGAGGGAATGGCATTTGGAGGAGGGGCCGAAAACACTGGCTTCAGTCTTCCCAAAATTTGATTGGAGGAAATTTCTGCTCATCCAGTACTAGATATTAGTTAAGCAGTAAAATAATTTTGCAACAGTGGAGGAGTCGAGAGAAGTGGTGGTGAGATAAAGCAGGGTGTCGTCAGCATACATGTGAAAACTAACGCTGTGCTTTCGGATGATGTCACTGAGGGGCAGCATGTAGATGAGAAAAAGGAGGGGCCAAGGATAGATCCTTCTGGGTCAATAAACAGTACAGCACAGGAACAGGCCATTCGGCCTTGTAAGCCTGCGCCGATCTTGATGCCTGCCTAAACTAACACCTTCTGCACTTCCGGAGCCCATATCCCTCTATTCCCTTCCTATTCATATATTTGTCAAGATGTCTCTTAAACGTCGCTATCATATCTGCTTCCACCACCTCCCCTGGCAGCAAGTTCCAAGCACTCACCACCCTCTGTGTAAAAAACTTGCCTCGCACATCCCCTCTAAACTTTGCCCCTCGCACCTTAAACCTATGTCCCCTAGTAACTGACTCTTCCACCCTGGGAAAAAGCTTCTGACTATCCACTCTGTCCATGCCGCTCATAACTTTGTAAACCTCTATCATGTCGCCCCTCCACCTCCGTCGTTCCAGTGAAAACAATCCGAGTTTTTCCAACCTCTCCTCATAGCTAATGCCCGCCAGACCAGGCAACATCCTGGTAAACCTCTTCTGTATCCTCTCCATAGCCTCCACGTCCTTCTGGTAGTGTGGCGACCAGAATTGCACGCAATATTCTAAGTGTGGCCTAACTAAGGTTCTGTACAGCTGCAACATGACTTGCCAATTTTTATACCCTATGCCCCGACCGATGAAGGCAAGCATGCCGTATGCCTTCTTGACTACCTTATCCACCTGCGTTGCCACTTTCAGTGACCTGTGGACCTGTACGCCCAGATCTCTCTGCCTGTCAATACTCCTAAGGGTTCTGCCATTTACTGTATACCTCCCACCTGCATTAGACCTTCCAAAATGCATTACCTCACATTTTCCAGATTAAACTCCATCTGCCATTTCTCCGCCCAAGTCTCCAACTGATCTATATCCTGCTGTATCCTCTGATAATCCTCATCATTATCCGCAACTCCACCAACCTTTGTGTCATCCGCAAACTTACTAATCAGACCAGCTACATTTTCCTCCAAATCATTTATATATACTACAAACAGCAAAGGTCCCAGCACTGATCCCTGCGGAACACCGCTAGTCATATCCCTCCATTCAGAAAAACACCCATCCATTGATACCCTCTGTCTTCTATGACCGAGAAGTCACCAGAGATAATGGAGCAGGAAGAGAAGACATTGCAAGTGATAATCTGAATATGATTAGATAAGAATGGAACCAGGTGAGAGCAGTCCCACCCAGCTGGATGGCAGTGAGAGGCATTGGAGGAGGATGGCATGGTCAGGTCAACCGTGTCAAAGGCTGCAGACAGGTCAAGAAGGATGTGGAGAGAAAGTTTACCTTTGTCCCAGTCACATAAGATGTCATTTGTGACTTAGATAAGAGCTGGTTTGGTGGCATGGATGGAAATCAGATTGGAGGGATTCAAACATGGAGTTCCAGTAAAGATGGGAATGGATTTGGGAGTTGATAATACGTTCAAGGACTTTGGAGAGGAAAAGGAGGTTGAAGATGGGATGCTTGTTTGCAAGGACTGTGGGATTAAGGGTTGTTTTTTGAGGAGGGGATGTTGACAGCAGATTTAAAAGAGAGAGGGCCAACTGCTGAAGGGAGAGAACCATTAACAATATGGGACAAGGAAGGGGAAGTTGAGAGATCAGCAGTTTAATGGAAACAAGATCAAGGGAGCAGGAGGTGAGTCTCATGGACAAGATGAGCTCAGAGTGGGCAAGAGGGGAGATAGCAGGTAAACTAGAACAAGATGAGAGTTCAGGGCTCAGTTAGAGGGAGAATTAGAGGAAGTTTGGCCTGGTGGGCTAATGGAAGGGAAGGAAGCAGCCAAAGCAGCTGATCGGATGGTTTCAATCTTAGTGACAAAGAAGTCCATGAGCTCTGCACTTATTGTTGGAGGTGAGGGTGGAGGAGACGGGAGAGGGGTTAAAAAGATGGTTTGCAGTCGGAAAAGAAACTGGGGTTATCTTTGCATTCCAGGATGATGCTGGAATAGTGAGCAGTTTTAGCAGACAGGAGCAGGACCCAATTATTTTAAACGTCCAGCCAGATCTGGTGGTGGATGGCTAAATAGGTTGTCCACCATTTCCTTTCAAATCTGTGTCCCTTGGACTTACGGAATTGGAGATGAGGGCCATACCAGAGAGAATGAACAGGGTGAGAGAGAGTAATGGTTTTATTGGGGACTAGGCCATCAAAGATGGAGGTGAGGGTGCGGTTGAGCAAATCAGTAGCTGCAGAAATGTTGTGGCAAATGGAGGGCCAAAGGCTAGATAGTTAGGATGTTGAAAGTGCAATTATAAGTGAATTGGGTGAAGTTTTTTCCAGGGACAGATACAGAAGGAGGTAGGGTTGGGGTGTGGAAGGACCCCAATAACAATAAAAATAAAAAATATATAAGAAAGTACAAAATGAGAAATGGTCATTGGCCAATGAACTCATGAGTCTCAACAGATCAAACTCATCTTTCTACATTAGCGCAAGGCACAGTATTCTGCCTTGATCTCCGTGCTCCTCCAATTCTGACCACTTGAGCATCCCCAATTTTAATCGCGCCACTTCAACTGTCTAGGGACTAAGTTCTGGAATTCCATCCCTAAACCTCTTCACCTCTCTATCGCTTAGTCATCTCTATTATTTCCTTATGTGGCTCAGTTTCAAATTTTGTTTAACAATGCTCCTGTGAAGTGCCTTGGGACATTTTACTACGTTAAAGGTGCTATATACATACAAGTTGTTGTTCTTTCCTCCATTTGCATTACTTTTTTTTCTGTTTTCTTTGTGCTTTATCATTATCTTCCGAACAGCACTGTGGGTTTATCTACACTGCATGTAGTGGTTCAAGAAGGCGGTACACTATCACCTTCTCAAGGGCAATTAGCAATGGGCAACAAACGCTGGCCATGCCTGAGATGCCCACATCCTATGAAAGAATAAAACAAAAACCAAAGTATTTTCTTCTTTCTCACTATTCTGCCCAGCCTTTCTATTCTGGTCTTGATCGGTTTTTTTTCACTCCTGTCTCGACACTGATTTGAACTTACGTTTTTTTCTCTTTGAATTGATTTATTTCTCTTGACTCCACTGGGTCTTTTGTTCAAGAACCTTCACTGTTGCAGGATTGTTTGTAACATCAGACCTGCACTAACTTATACTTTTACCTACCTCCCATTACATAGTTCCTACAAACATTATGTTTTGAAAGTTTCAACACAAATTCCATGCATTACTTGGTATAAATAAAATAAACCAGAATGAACAGTAGTTTCAGTTAAAAAAGCACTTTCAAATTACATAATCCAGCTGGCTCTGAAGTGTATATTTATGTGGCCCAGTGTCACTTTATGGTTTACTTCAGAGTCAACTATCATTCATTATTGTTTAATCTGTTATATTGGGTATTTTTAATGCCAGTGGTGGTTGCATCAATGACTGTTGCAAACTAGCAACAAAACTATGTGGGGTGGTAAAAATTCTGAGCCAAGAGGTGCACCACAAGAATTGCAGTGGGGTGAGTCTTTAGTCTGTTCTGGAGTAGATCCTGCTCAAAGTCCTGGGGATAGGTCATTTGAATAAAAGAGGCAGCACCCACACCATTAATCACCACAAGGGCACCCACCCTGTGGGAGCACAGGAATTTTGGAGCAGCATCTTGCAGTTTTGGTGGAGAAAAGGGAGGCATAGGCTGAGCTGGGCCAGTAAAAGTCACCAAAGACTAAAATTGCCGCATTCCTAAGAGCAATGGATTGGTGCAATCAATTGTTGTTGGATGTGACGTTGTAGGCCCAACTGCAGCCATTGTATGTAAAGTACACCTGCTTCATGCAAGCCAGCTTTTCATCATTTGGCTTAAAGTGGCAGGATTTCAAGAAGAGTCTAGTACCTCACCAGTTCTATTACCAAATATGGCATCAGATACCCCCAAATCCCTTCCCGCCCCAAGATGGAATTTCTCAGAGCGGCCAGGGAAGGACAGGAACAGGTTCTGTCTCAAATTGCTCTCCCACACCCAGATTCCGCTAACTCTCAGCGAGGTTAACAGTGGCTGTAGCTTCTTTCAAGCCGACCCCATAATCTGCTGCACCATTTGGCCAGCTCTTCTTACAGCAAATTGTTGCCAATTTTCCAGGTTATGCTTGTTTAAACAGTCACTAAGTGCATTGAACTGAACTAAATTGGTAAGCTGTTCATCACTGTTCATTATTAATTATATTCTACACTAGTTTATCTACAGTTCTTGTTCACTTACAATACTAGTTGCGGTCTTGCACCATTCCTTAATAAGGCTTTTGTTTGCTGCCGATGGATCTCCAGTTGCTATATCATTGATTACAGATTTATCCAGCTGAAATGAAATAATTGTTTTAGTAATTTAAATATATAATCAAGACAAAAGTGTTGCATGAATTTCTTTTAAAATGTTACTGTCCTTGAATTTAATGGATTTAAAAAAAATTCAATCTTGGGATGAAAGCTGACAGATATTGTCCATCCCTAGTTGCCCTTGAGAAAGTGTTGCAGTTTTTGATGCAACTGAGTGTCTTGCTAGGGCAATTAAGGATCAACAACATTGGTGTGGGACTGGTGTCACATATGGGCCAGATTGGTTAAGAACACCATGGGCTGAATTTTACCAGCCCCTCGATGGCATGGGTTGTGGTGGGGGGGGCCCATAAAATTCAGCGGGGGGGGGGGGGGTGCCTCGACCCCTAACGTCGAGAAGGGCCTGCCGCATATTACTGGTGGCGGGAGACCTCAGTGCGCCCGCCCCCCCCCCCCCCCCCAGCCACTTGGCGGTGAGGCATTCATCTAAATATTCAAATGAACATAAAATAAATTTAAATGAACCTAACTGCAAGCGGCGACCGTCCCACACCGATTTTACGGCTGCCGATCTCACCTCGTGCGCCTTCGGATCTCCCTACTGAGTTCCGAGGTGAGAACCTGGGGGGGAGGGGTGAGGAATAAAATTTTCATGGCGAGAGGGGTGGGGGAACAGGGAAACCAATTTTTATTGGCTGTGGCGATGGTGGGAAGGGGTTGAGGGAACAAATTTCGGGGGGGAAGGTTCAGGAGATCATTAGAAGTTTATAATGGGGGAGAGGGCAATTTGTATATAAATTACCAATTGTGGGGTGGGAGATGGGATTTAGAGTGGAAATAAAATTTTATTGTTATTTCCAGGAGACTGGGACTTTTAAATATCGAAATATTACTGAAGAGCTTGAAGCCCTTTAAAAATGGCGCCAGCGCCTGCATGATTGCACAAGATGCCATTGCTGGGGACATGTCGGCCAACCCCTCTACGTCGTCGGGGGCGGCCGCTCCACCCCCTCTATTTAAATCAGCCCCCACATATAATATCACAGGGGCTCAGTGGAGGCACTTCGTGTCAGAAGGCTGCCAAGTTCAAAGCAAGCCACCGCCGAGCGCTAATAAAATCCAGCCCTAGGTTTCCTTCCTTAAAGCACATTAGAAAACCAGCAACTTCATGGTTACTATTACTGATATCAGTTTTTATTTCCAGATTTTATAAAATGAATTTAAATTCTCAAACTACCATGTGTGATTTGAATTCACATTCCTGATTCACTACAACAGCAATAGCACCTTTAATGTAGTAAAATGTCCCAAGGAGCTTCACAGGAGTGTTATCAAACAAAATTTGACACCGAGCTACATAAAAAGATATTAGATTAGGTCAAAAGCTGGCTCAAAGAGGTCGGCTTTACGGAGTGTCTTAAGGGAGGACAGTGAAGAAGAGGGGCTTAGAAAGGGAAGTCCAGGCCTCTGCAATGGTACCATAACTACTGTAACCATAATCTATAGAGTCTACAGTGCTCCACAAATGCCACAGTTTTCTTTTGAGCTATAGGTAGGAGTTAAGGAAGTCTAATTTAAAAATAATGATATAGCATGCGCTACTTGACATTCCAGATTTCACAGTGGAGGTTAACATATAAAGCTGTCACAGAGATTTCAGAGAGTGATCAATCATGGTTAGCAGAAGTGAGTTCAATGCAAAGGGAAACAAAATCAGCGAAGAAAAGGAAACAGAGTTCTGGATCGAGGAAATTAAAATAGAATGGAACAAGAATTTAGAAAGTTAGTTTTGTGAAACGAATGAAGCCTTACAAGTGTCTATCCCAACCCTAAGTATTATATCTATGTGATCACCTTGATTATTTGAAACAAAAGTTACAGTCAAGCAACCCGGAAAGCATACTGCAATACCCTATATGTACAATCTGTTTGTTAATGTTGAAATAGTTTCATCCCGACAAGCAATTGCCTGTTTTATGCTAGGAGCATCCATTTTGACAGTAATTAGTATATTATTTAATTCAAACAGCTGAATCAAAAAGGAATTTCATTTCTCCCCAAATAAGCAATAATTTTTCACAAAGCTATTTTTTTATATAACTCCCTGTATTGGGAACTTTAATTACCCAAATATCGATTGGGATAATTTTAGAGTAGAGGGAAAGGAGGGGGAGATATTTCTGGATTGTATTCAGGACAACTTCCCTGATCAGTACATTCTCAGTCTAACTAGAAAGGAGGCATCACTGGATCTGGTGCCGGGAAGAGGTGTGCCAAGTGGAGCACTTGGGTAAGAGTGATCATTGCATCATAAGATTTAGACTTGTAATGCAGAAAAGCAAGGAATGATGTCAGGTAGAACATCTAGATTGGAAGAGGGCTAATTTCAATGCGAGGAGAAGAGATCTAGCCAGGATAAAATGGAACCAAAGACTGACAGAAAAAACTGCAATGGAACAATTTTTAAGGAAGAGATTTTTCAGAAAGAGGCTAGGTACATTCCAACAAGGGCGAAAGGTAGGGGAAGCAAGAACGTGGCGAGAGAGCTAGAGATGATGACAAAACAAAAAAAAGAGGGTGCATGATGGATGTCAGGTGAATTCTTCAAGTGAGAACCAGGCCAAATACAATAAGTTGAGAGGAAATGAAGAGGAAAATAAGACTGGCAAAGAGTGAATGAGACTAGAATGGCAGTCAACATAAAAGGAACCCAAAAAATCTTCAACTGGCATGTAAATAGTAAGCGGGTAGTAAGAGGTGGAGATGGGCCTATTAGGGACAAAGAGGGTAATATATGCTTAGAGACATAGGGCATGGTGAGAATACTTAATGAGTACTTTGAAATGGTGTTTGCTTAGAGGAATCTGACAAAATATCAGTCGAAGTGGAGAGAGTAGAGGCAATGGATAAGGTTAAAACTGAGAAGGAAGAGGTACTGGAAAAGCTGGCTATGCTTAGGGTAGATAGTGACCTGGTCCGGATGGCTTCCATCCCAGGTTGCAAAAGGAAGTGGGGGTGGAGAGAGTGGAGGGCTTGGCATAATCTTCCAATCTTCCTTGGATATGGGGGAGGTGTCAGAAGATTGGAGAGTGGCAAATGTGACATCCTAATTCAAGGAAGGGTGGAAGGAAAGTCCTAGCAACTACAGGCCAGTTAGTTTAACATCAGTGATGGGTAAGGTTTTAGAAACAATCAAGGGAAAAAATCAACAGGCTCTTGGAGAGGTTTGAGTTAATTAAGGATAGCCAGAATGGTAAAAAAACAGATCATGCTTGGCTAATCTAATTGAATTTTGTGGTGAAGTAACAGAGAATGTTGATGAAAGGAATAGAGTGGATGTTGTTTATGTGGATTTTAAGAAAACATTTGATAAAGTACCTCATAAAAAGCTAGTTAACAAAATTGAGGCTGATGGAATAGAAGGGTCAGTGCATATTAAACTGCACTGCATATTAAAAAAAAAAGTCGGGTTAAGGACAGAAAACAGCGAGTTGTGGTAAATTAAAAGCAAAATACTGCAGATGCTGGAAATCTGAAATAAAAACAAGAAATGCTGGAACCACTCAGCAGGTCTGGCAGCATCTGTGGAAAGAGAAGCCGAGTTAACGTTTCGGGTCAGTGACCTTTCTTTGGAACTCGTGGTAAATGGTTGTTTTTCAAACTGGAGGATGGTAGACAGTGGTGTTCCACAACGGTCAGTGATAGGACCACTGCTGTTTTTGCTATATATGGATCTTGGAATACAGAGTAGAATCTCAAAATTTGCCGATGATACCAAACTAGGAGGTGTGGCAAACAGTGAGGATGATACAAACCACCTGCAGCAGGACATAGATAGGCCAGCAGAATGGGCGGACAAGTGGCAGATGGAATTTTATACAGACAAGTGTGAGGTAATGCATTTTGTCAGAAGGCATAGGGTGAGACAATATAGACTTAATGGAGCAGTTCTAAAGAGTGTGCAGGAACAGAGGGACCTGAGGGGGCATGCGCTTCAATCTTTGAAGGTGGCAGGACATATTGAGAGAGTGGTTAGCAAAGCATATGGGATCTTCAGCTTCATAAATAGAGGTAAATATTACAAAAGTAGGGAAGTTATGCTGAATTTTTATAAAACTCTGGTTAGACCCAACGAGAATATTGCGTTCAGTTCTGGTCACCACATTTTAGGAAGGATATGAATGTCCTCGAGAGGGTGCAGGAGATTTACCAGAATGATTCTAGGGATGGGGGATTTTGGTTACAAGATTAGGTTGTAAAATCTGGGGTTGTTCTCCCTGGAACAAAAGAGATTGAGGGTAGATTTAATAGAGGTGTACAAGATTATGACAGGCTTAGATAAATTAGACAAGGAAAAGCTGTTCCCATTAACTGATGGTAGAAGGACTGGGGGACACAGATTGAAGGTTTAAGGCAAGAGATGCAGGAGGAATATGAGGATGAATTTTCTTTACGCAGCGACTGGTAATGACCTGGAACTCGCTGCCCACGAGGGTGGTGAAAGTGGAGTCAATCAATGATTTCAAAAGGAAACTGGATGGGGTCGTGAAGGAAATAACCTTGCAGGATTACAGGGATCGAATAGGAGAGTGGAGACTGAATGGATTGCTCCACGGAGAGCGAGCATGAACTCGATGGGCCGAATGGCTTCCTTCTATGCCATAAATGACTCTTTGCTCATTTGAGCCATCAATTTAATGAGCACAGTGATGTGCGGTAAAGCAGTTTCCTGTATGGTCTTTACTGATCTCATGTTTCACTTCAAAACTTCTAATGAGAAGTGTGATGTCAAACCGAACTTGGAAATTAATCACATGGATGTATTATTTTTAAAAAATCAGTTTAGCATCTCATCCAAAAGACAGATCCTGTTACATTACAGAGCTCCTTGAGTACTGGGCTGCAACATTATCCGAGCTTATGTGTTCAAGTTTATGGAATGGGTCTTAAACATGTGACTTTCTGATCTAGAGGAAAAGAATGCTACTCCAGACCTGTAAAGTGACTCAAATTATCTTCACTTGATAGTATGATCATTTGCTCCTGTGTTTTACTTCAACTCTGATTAATATGCTTAATTAGGTTTGGTTGCATAATAATCTAAACTTTTTTTTTACAGCTGCTTATGTACTGTGTGTTATAGGATTATACAAAGCCAATGCAGAAGTAAAATTATTTGACAATGTCGCCTTATTTTTTTTTCATTCACGGGATGTGGGCATCACTGGCCAGAGCAGCATTTATTGCCCATCCCTAATTGCCCGTGAGAAGGTGGTGGTGAGCTGCCTTCTTGAACTACTGCAGACCATGTGGGGTAGGTACACCAACAGTGCTGTTAGGAAGGGAGTTCCAGGGTTTTGACCCAGCGACAGTGAAGGAACGGCGATATAGTTCCAAGACAGGATGGTGTGTGACTTGGAGGGGAACTTGCAGGTGGTAGTGTTCCCATGTATTTGCTGCTCTTGTCCTTCTAGTTGGTAGAGGTCGCAGGTTTGGAAAGTGCTGTCTAAGGAGCCTTGGTGCGTTGCTGCAGTGCATCTTGTAGATGGTACACACTGCTGCCACTCTGCGTCAATGGTGGAGGGAGTGAATGTTTGTGGATGGGGTGCCAATCAAGTGGGCTGCTTTGTCCTGGATGGTGTCGAGCTTCTTGAGTGTTGTTGGAGCTGCAGCCATCCAGGCAAGTGGAGAGTATTCCATCACACTCCTGACTTGTGCCTTGTAGATGGTGGACAGGCTTTTGGGAGTCAGCAGGTGAGTTACTCTCCTCAGGATTCCTAGCCTCTGACCTGCTCTTGTAGCCACGGTATTTATATGGCTATTCCAGTTCAGTTTCTGGTCAATGGTAGCCCCTAGGATGTTGATAGTGAGGGATTCAGCGATGGTAATGCCATTGAATGTCAAGGGGAGATGGTTAGATTCTTGTTGGAGATGGTCATTGCCTGGCACTTGTGTGGCGCGAATGTTACTTGCCACTTATCAGCCCAAGCCTGGATATTGTCCAAGTCTTGCTGCATTTCTACACGGATTGCTTCAGTATCTGAGGAGTCGCGAATGGTGCTGAACATTGTGCAATTATCAGCAAACATCCCCACTTCTGACCTTATGATTGAAGGAAGGTCATTGATGAAGCAGCTGAAGATGGTTGGGCCTAGGACACTACCCTGAGGAACTCCTGCAGTAATGTCCTGCAGCTGAGATGAATGACCTCCAGCAACCACAACCATCTTCCTTTGCGTTAGGTATGACTCCAACAGCGGAGTTTTCCCCCTGATTCCCATTGGCTTCAGTTTTGCTCGGACTCCTTGATGCCATATTCGGTCAAATGCTGCCTTGATGTCAAGGGCAGTCACTCTCACCTCACCTCTTGAGTTCAGCTCTTTTGTCCATGTTTGAACCAAGGCTGTAATGAGGTCAGGAGCTGAGTGTACAGTATATTAGGCTAATTTTCTTCAACAAAGTACTTGACAAATAGTTTCAATGGAAAACAAAAGAGGCTGAGGCCTGTTACATCAGTTCTTTGTCTCTTCTCCACTGCCATGACATTTACAAGGCTTTCCGCAGTCAATGGACCTAGGCTTATGGCTGTAATAGGTGCAGGACTAGCGTTGCTAAGGAAATGAGGTGGGAGGACATTTCCCGCCTTTCCAGTTCCAATTCTATCCACAGGACCTCAAAGAGTTACTGGTGGGGCTTGCACTGGGACCTCCTCAGTTTGATGGTGCCTGGGAGCAGCCTAGAGAAGAATTATAAACCAGATAAATAACCTTTGACCTTTTCCCAACAGGATCTTTGGGTCTTGAGACTTCCTGACTACTGTTCTCCAGCAGAATCCAGAATGTCCCTCATAGTTGGTGCCCAGGCCAATAGCTGCAGAAATGAGAGCCTTTTACCACAAGGCCCAGGACAGCACAATCAGATAGATCTTGGTAGACACTGAACACTTTGAGTATAGCACCCAGCATGGAAGAAGGGGAAGAAAAGAGAAATGTCAACCTAATTATTTGGGTGGGTTGTGTTAGCAGTTCAATAATGATTCCATTATCACGATGTTGTAATAGCTTACCTGTATAATAAGTTTTGTGAGGGGATTAGTGATGACTTTTAGCATATCTGGAGCATCCTCGCCACTCTTGATATCAAATGATTTCACAATAACGTGGCTGAGATGGTATAAATAGCCAGAAGCTACTTCAAGTGGCAGAAGGATGATTACCGAGAGCCAATTAAAGAAATCGTGCACAGTTGCACCTGCAAAGGCTCTAGGAAGGAAATAAACATTGTTACTACATTCATAATTCTAATTATAGATATAAGCAGGATGGCCAAACTATGGCCCTTTGGTTACATGCTACCTGCAAACCCCAACAATCCAGCCATAAATTTAGGCAAATTGGTGTTCCTTGCATTTAAAATTCTTACTTATTAGTTTATCTTATTTGAATTGTGTAGGTCTGGAGGTTCAGAAAAGGCTATTTTAGGCACCCTTTCCTCAGTGACTAATAAGTGTTAAATCAGAATACCATTCATTTGTTAGCAGCTGCAGCTTGGGATATCTGGGAAGATTAATTTAAATATTATGGGATGAACTTTTCTCTCCTATCCGTCTGGAGAAACCTGAGTTTATAGACAAGTGGGGAAGGACAAAGGGGCGGAAGACAGATGATGCCATGTTTCTGCCCCTTTATATTATCCAGAGATTTCCAGAGTTTCCTCGAGGGACAGCAGGAAAAGGACAAAAGGTAGAAATCTCTGATCAGAAGGCTCCAAGGTCGATGACTATTAATACTGTTATAGGCCTCTCAGGTTGCATTTCTGCACCGATTCCCGAGGACAACTGCTTCAGTCACATAAGATAGATATATAGAGAGATAAAGCACTGAAACAGGCCCTTCGGCCCACTGAGTCTGTGTCGACCAGCAACCACCCATTTATACTAATCCTACATTAATCCCATATTCCCCACCACATCACCACCTTCCCTCAATTCTCCTACCACCTACCTAAACTAGGGGCAATTTACCATGGCCAATTTACTTATCAACCTGCAAGTCTTTGGCTGTGGGAGGAAACCAGAGCACCCGGCAGAAACCCACGCGGTCACAGGGAGAACTTGCAAACTCTGCACAGGCAGTACCCGGAACTGAACGCGGGTCACTGGAGCTGTGAGGCTGTGGTACTAACCACTGCGCCACTGTACTGCCCATTGTAAAATATTATAATATAACTGCAACCTGAAA
Source organism: Heterodontus francisci (assembly GCF_036365525.1). Classification (NCBI taxonomy): domain Eukaryota; kingdom Metazoa; phylum Chordata; class Chondrichthyes; order Heterodontiformes; family Heterodontidae; genus Heterodontus; species Heterodontus francisci. The sequence goes on from NC_090371.1 coordinate 151,445,032, forward strand.
TTGCACCACAAGGGGCTGAGATATATTATTGCTAATAATGTATGTCATGTAGAGCAAAGAAATGGACCTTCAAATACAGTTTTGAAATTATCTCTCTGGATTTATATTTTATAACCTTTGCTGTGCCTTCTAACATTCTTTTTTTTTTAACAGTGACCTGCTCACTAAAACCCCAAAATCTCTCTCCTGATACTTCAAGTACAGCACATAATCCAAATCAACCATTCCTCTGCCAAATCTTCGAACCTAATATTTCCCTATATTAATTAGCATCTTCCATTTCTCTGCCCCCGATTGAGTTTGTCAAGATCCTTTTGAATTTGATGTTCAGCATTTGCCATTGTTCCCAATTTGCTATCAGCTGCAAATTTGGATACTTTGGACACAATTACTGTTAATCTGTTAATTGTGTGTCAGTTGTTTAATTATATGCAGGTGGAGAGTGTTAATTGGGGTTTTACTTGAGCACTTATAAGCAGACACTTACTGAGACTGATGGAGGTTTTTGAGTGAAGAGCTACATGTTTGTAATCCTTTTACTCTGTACAATAAATGTGAAACTAAGTAAAGATAGACTCCAGCATTATCCTTCCACAACGAATTTTCTGGAATTTAATGTGGTAGAAGTTCAGGCTGTGAATAAAAGTTTTTTCTGGGAAGAGAGGGCAATTTATATATAGATGACTCATGGGGGCGGGGCGGTGGGTGGTGGTGGGCGGCGGTGGTGGTCGTAGGAGAGGGGTTTCAAAGATGTAATGAAATTTTATCTTTATATGCCAGAGACTGGGACCTTTAAAAATCGGGGGCAGTTGTTCCACCTCCTCCATGTAAATGAGCCACCACGCGAAATATCGCAGCGGCTCAGCGGCACACAAGTCGTGCGAGCATCGTGCCTTTTTTGATGCTTGTTGCCGATATACAGCGAGCTTTCAAAATTCAGCCCATGTTGTTTCTAGTCAGAGTGTTAGAGAAGTATTAATGGCATCAGGTGACCAGAATCAGAGAGATAAAAAGCAAATTGTCTTAAAGTTACACTGACAATTTGCTCACCCTTCTTATCAAAGATTAAAAAACCCGCAAAAGGATGCAGGTGTGTTGATGAAGAGTATATGAGGATAATAGAAGAGATTAGTGAAAAGTGTGAAATCTGTAAAAAGTATTCAAAGACACCATCATGTCTTATTGTAAGTCTTCCATTGGCACGTGGCCTTAATGAGGTAGTTGCCAACGATTTAAAAGTATGGGACAAAGACAAGAATATTTTCATTCTGCATTTTATAGACCTAGCAACTAGATTTAGTCTTATAGATAAAATTATGGAGAAATGGATAGGGACAGGGCTTGGGGCACCAGCTAGGTTTCTGATTGATAATGGAGGGGAATTTGCCAATGACGAGTTCAGTGACATGAGTGAAAACATGAACATTATGGTTCTGAATACTGCAGCTGAAAGTCCTTTAAACAGTGGGTTTTGTGAAAGGAATCACACAGTAATTGATGAAATGATGCATAAAATCTTAGCTGACCAACCAAACTGCAAGTTGACAACCACCCTGGCATGGGCAGTTCATGCAAAGAATTCACTTCAGATGGTTGGAGGATATAGTCTCTCACAATTGATCTATGGGTGGAATCCCAAATTGCCTTCTATACTGTGCGACAGTCTTCCTGCTCTGGAAGGTTCTACAATTAGCTCCATTTTTTCTGCACATTTGAATGCTTTGTATGCAGGCAGATGGGCTTTCATCAAAGCTGAGGTCTCTGAGAAAAATTCAGAGAGCTCTGAAGCATCGTATGAGGCCGTCTGAGGTGGAATTTAATTGAGATGTGGTGTATTATAAAAGAGAGGGAATGGAAGGGCCCTGGTAAACAAATATGTCATGATGGTACGACGGTAGTTATCTAGCATGAAAATCAAACTGTTAAGGTCCATTCCTCGTGATTAAATGGGGTTGATTACAAAATCTCAGAATCTGAGCAGCTGATAGAGGGAATCGAGGCACTTTGTACCTTGAATCCTCATGTTTTGTGATGAAGGTCCTGAGGAACAGAATACAGTAGATCAAGGGTTGGATAGTAATGTGAGTGGTCACGATGCTCAGGAAAGAGCTATCACATACAAAGGCCAATTGCCCCAAGTGTACTTGGGCGATATATATTCCAGAGGAGTCAAATAACCAAATTGACCAGAAACTGAACTGGAGCAGCCACAAGAATACTGTGGCTACAAGGGCAGGTCAGAGATTGGGAATTCTGTGGTGAGTAACTCACCTCCTGACTCCCCAAAGCCTGTCCACCATCTACAAGGCACAAGTCAGGAGTCTGATGGAATACTCTCCACTTGCCTGGATGGGTGCAGCTCCAACAACACTCAGGGAAGCTCGGCACCATCCAGGACAAAACAACCCACTTGATCAGCACCCCATCTACCACCTTAAACTTCCCTCCCTCCAACACCGACGCACAGTGGCAGCAGTGTGTACCATCTACAAGATGCACTGCAGCAACTCACCATACCTTCTTCAACAGCACTTTCCAAACCTGTGACCTCTTCTACCTAGAAGCGCAAGGGCAGCAGACGTATGGGAACATCACCACCTGCATGTTCCCCTCCAAGTCACAAACCATCCTGGCTTGGAAATATATTACTGTTCCTTCACTGTCGCTGGATCAAAATCCTGGAACTCCCTCCCTAACAGCACTGTGGGTGTGCCCGCACTGCAGTGGTTAAATAAGGTAGCTCACCGCCACCTTCTCAAGGGCAATTAGGGATGGGCAATAAATGCTGGCTTTGCCAGCGATGCCTACATCCTATGAAAGAATAAAAAACACATTATTATGATTGTGATCACATTGGTAAGTAGACCCAAAAGCACCTCTATCAAATCTCTCCTTAACCTTTTGTTTTAAGGAGAACAACCCCATTTCTCTCATCTTTCCACAAACTTGAAGTCCTTCATCACTGGTACAATTCTAGTAAATCTCCTCTGTCCTCTCTCTTAACATCCTTCCTAAAGTGTGGTGCTCAGAATTAGGCATTATTCCAGCTGGGGCCAGCCAGTGTGTTATAAAGGTTTAGAATAACTACCTTCCTTTTGTACTGATTGCCTCTATTTATAAAACCAAAGATCCTGAAAGCTTTATTAACAGCCTTTTGAACTTATCCTGCCACGTTCAAAATCTTGTTTAAGTACAGCCCCAGAGCTCTCTGTTCCTGCACCCCCTTGAAAAATGTATCATGTAGTTTATATGCCTCTCCTTATCCTTCCAACCAAACTGAATTACTTCACATTTCTCTATGTTAAATTACTTCTGCCATGTGTCTGACCTTTTCAGTCTGTCGACACTCTGCATTTAAAATCATTGGAATTATCCTTCTTCCACCCACCTCCAAAATAACAAAACTTACTATCAGGTGGTGCTCCTTCAACCAGTTGGTTTACTGTGTCATGCACACAAGAAGTGCAATAATCATCATGGACTAACTCTGAAGAGTTATTAAGAATGGAATTTGTCTTTAAAAAATGAACCTTTATTTTAAAAAGGTGAACAATGGTCCAAAGTGGCTGCCAAAGAAAAAGGGATTGACCTTTCGTATATTCGAACCATCTGCCAAAGACAAAGGACAAATCTTCAAAGCTATGAGATATCAATTGAACCTATCCTAAAACATTCCAGAATTGAATGTCCACTCAACACCTCCTTTGTTTCAGAAAACACCACATCCTGGGCCATTGTACTATCACCATGGGGAAGAGACCTGTATGCTAACAGGTGGTGAAAGATAACAGCTTTGCCTTAAAAAAAGAGTCCGAGAGGGAGAGAGAGGGGGAGAGAAAAAAACATCCTAACAGTCTGTGTTCCAGCCAAACCAGAAAGCACATGCCCTGCTGCAGAATCCTACTGGAAAGGAAGATGGTTGTGGTTTTTGGAGGTCAATCGTCTGAGCTCCAGGACATCACTGCAGGAGTTCCTCAGGGTAGTGTCCTAGGCCCAACCATCTTCAGCTGCTTCATAAATGACCTTCCTTCAATGAGAAGGTCAGAAGTGGGGATGTTCACTGATGATTGCACAATGTTCAGCACCTTTCACAATTCCTCAGATACTGAAGCAGTCCATGTAGAAATACAGAAGGACTTAAGTGGCAAGTAACATTCGCGCTATAAAAGTGCCAAGCAATGGCAATCTCCAGCAAGAGAGAATCTAATCATCTCCCCTTGACATTCAATGGCATTACGATTGCTGAATCCCCCACTATCAACATCCTGGGGATTATCATTGACCAGAAACTGAACTGGAGTAGCCATATAAATACCGTGGCTACAAGAGCAGGTCAAAGGCTAGGAATCCTGCAGCGAGTAACTCACCACCTGACTCCCCAAAGCCTGTCCACCATCTCCAAGGCAGAAGCCAAGAGTTGGATGGGATACTTGCCTGGATGGGTGCAACCCCAACAACACTCAAGAAGCTCGACACCATCCAGGACAAAGCAGCCCGTTTGATTGGCACCCCATCCACAAACGTTCACTCCCTCCACCACCAACACAAAGTAGCAGTAGTGTGTACCATCTACAAGATGCACTGCAGCAAAGCACCAAGGCTACTCAGGCAGCACCTTCCAAACCCGCGACCTTTACCACCTAGAAGGACAAGGGCAGCAGATGCATAGGAACACCACCACCTGCAAGTTCCCCTTCAAGTCACACACCATCCTGACTTGGAACTACATCACAGTCCCTTCACTGTCGCTGGGTCAAAATCCTGGAACTCCCTTCCTAACAGCACCACATGGACTGCAGAGGTTCAAGAAAGCAGCTCACCACCACCTTCTCATGGGCAATTAGGGATGGGAAATAAATACTGGCCTGTCCAGTGATGCCCACATCCCATGAAATGAAATAAAATAATTATACAGCAATGAGAGCTAACTGTAACCAATGTCTTCAACGGAACCTTCAATCAAGAGAGAAATCTACAATCATCTCAGGTCTGCATCCATCAAAAACTTGATTTCCAAGAGAATTCAACAGGTTTATCATAACCCTCCCCCCACTAAAAGTTGCCTTCTTCTTTCCCTTCTCTTTCTGTCTCTTCTTGTGTGTTCGTGTGGGTGCGAGCGAATGCATGAGTGGATAAAGCATATTAATCAATAAACAATTGACTTTCTGTTTTTCAAACCTACAAGAAAATCTGTCACTGTCTGTTTATTTGAAAAATAAAACACCAAGGGGCTAAACTCTAATGCAAATATACTTGCTATGGTCAGATGGGGAGCTGAACTGTGGGAATTATCCATGCCACACCATGTGGTCAAACAAATTAGGGGCTTGAGCCACGATCTGAACTGCCAGGCAAACGAGAGATTTGGAAAATGGGAGGAAAATTCATCTCTAAAATGTGGAAAAATAAGCAAACAATTTTTTCTTGTATTCTTCTGTTTTTTGTTCTCTATGGTGCTGGAATCAAAAGAGATGGTCACATTTAATGCTAAGGAGTTTGTAGAGCAGGGAGAGATATCCCATGATAAGTTGAGCAATTAACGCATTGAAGATTTAAAAAGCTGAGCTGCAGAGGTGGGAATCACTTTCAGACAAAACCAAAAAAAAACCTGAACTAGTGAAAAATCTAGCCAACCATTTTAAACTTACCCCTGAACTACAAGAGGAGAGCATGGAACCAGAGACTGAAAAAAAAAATCATTCTAGCCAGTTACAGATGAAAAAAAAGGAGAGATGCAATTTCAGAAGGAAAAAGAGGAAAGAGAGTTTCAGTTATAAAACGAAACAGAGGAAAGAGAAATTCAGTTGAAATAAGAACAAAATACAATTGAACAGTTACAGAGACTGCAAACCCAAAATAAGAATGCTACCAGTCACTCAAACCTTATCCCCAATTCAGAGCAAAACTTTGACGTGCTGAGACACACAAGACTAGTGCCAAAATTTAACGAGGAGGAGGTTGAGTCATATTTTACCTAATTTGAGAAAATAGCTGCCAGGCTAAAATGGCCAAAAGAATTTTGGACTATCCCCTTAAAAGGTGAGTTCGTGGGGAGGGCTTGTGAAGCTTTTTCCCTGTTGTCAGAAGAGAGTTCCTCTGACAATGAACAAACTAAACTGCAATTCTAAATGCAAATGAGCTGGTACTGGCAGCATATAGGCAGAGATTCTGACACACCCGGAAAAGACCCACGCAGACTTACATTGAATTCAAAAGAATTAAACATATGGCTTTTGATCCCTGGATACGATCTCTCTAGTTAGAACCCGCATATGAAAATCTGACAGAACTGATGTTGCTGAGGGGGGACCTGACTGAGGTATACAAAATTATGAGGGGCATTGATAGGATAGATAGTAAGAAACTTTTTCCTTAGTGGAGATGTCAATAACTAGGGGGCACAGATTTAAGGTAAGGGGCAGGAAGTTTAGAGGGGAGTTGAGGAAAAAGTTTTTCACCCAGAGGGTGGTTGGAATCTGGAACACACTGCATGAAGGGGTGGTAGAGGCAGGAATACTCATGACATTTAAGAAGTATTTCGATGAGCACTTGAAACGCCATAACATACAAGGCTATGGGCCAAGTGCGGGGAAGTGGGATTAGTTTTGGACGGGTGCTTGATGGCCAGTGCAGGCGCATTGGGTGGAAGAACCTGTTTCTGTGCTGTAAAACTCTATGTCTCTATGACTCTAAAATAGCATCCCAAGTAATATAAGAACCCAACCGAAGAACAAAGTCACAGGAGTAAGGGAAGCAGCTAAAATGGCCAACGACTATGAATTAATACACAAATCACTAACTCCAAATAAATTTGGGTCTAGTAATTCTTACAAGCTTGGGAGAGATAGCAGGGATGCAGATGAAGCAGAAATGGGCTCAAGAGAAAAGAAGAGCAAGGAAGGAAAACCCAACCAGTCTCCAACCATTCAAAGAGGGAACCCAGGGGACAAACCAGTAGGGATCCGCCCAATATGTTTCCAGTGTGGCAAAGCTGGGCATGTCCAGGCCAATTGTTGGTATACCAAAAAAAAAGCAGGAAACGCCCCAGTCAAGCCTGTGTCTGTGGCTTTGAAAGTGATAAGCCTGTTCTAATATAATGCAAGAGCAGAGCACATATCAGACCTTTTTGCGCAAAGGAAAATAACTCCTTTTGTGTCCCAGGCACCAACAAGGAGATCACCATCCTCAGGGATACCGGTCGTTTTCAAACCCAAACTGACGGAAATGCCACTGGACTGTAGAACAAATGTCACAATATTACTAAAAGGGCTTACTGGCAAATGCTTGAAAGCCCCCTTCGTTAAAATATACCTACAGAGTAATTTGGTCACCGGGATAGTGACAGTCAGAATCATTCCAAGCTTATCAATGCAGGGGCTAGACCTATTGCTGGGCAGTGAATTGACAGGAAGCACAGTATTGTACCCTCAGGGTCCAGAACAGCCCACAGAGGCTGGATAAACTGAGGACAGCAAACAAAACTCTGAACAGCTGCAGAGGACTGGGGACATCCCAAACATCCCATAGGGGGTGATAGAGCCAACAGCATTTAAATGGGCCCAGATAGAGTCAAAAAGATTTAAAGGAGCTAAGATAAAAGCCACAAAAGTTGAAGGAAAAGCAACCGAGATATGGTTAGTTGAAACCTTGGTTAAAGATTTAAATAGCAATGAGGAAAGTTCCCAAACAGAAAAGCCAAGTGTGAGGAAGATGCTTCACCTAGCTGAAGTGCCACAGTGGAGTACAGTGGAAGCTGGACAACTGCCTGCCAGCAGTAGTGTCTCATAGGGCATGGAACAGATTAGGGAAACACCGATCTCTGAAATAAAAGGGAAAGGGAAGGTAACATGGCCTAAAGTGAACCAGACTTGTGAAATTCACAAGAAAACTAAAAGTGAGGTCAGCGTGGATCTACCCACTGAAGAATTTCACGATCAGATTCCAAATCCAAAACTAATCAGGCCCAACAATTTAAAGTCAAAACTCAGCAAGAACAAAGAGCAGGAGGAAATCCCAGATGTCTCACAGGGGCTAAAAAACAATGTTTCACCCACTATCATCCTAGAAATAAGAACTATCAATGTGCCAGAACCTGAATGGTCAACACCATGTATTGTGGAAGCAATAGTTAAGGGGTTAAAGTTTGTACAGACAGGGAACCTTGCAACCATCAGTAACAGAAATTTGTATTCTACAAGCTTCACCAAAAATCACATGGTCCTGGAGATTAATATTCTTAAAGTTGTACAAACAGTTGCAAGAGAAACTATAACCCCATTTGACAACACGTAACAAAAAGAAATGCAATCTTTTGATGGTATCTCATCCAAAGGAAGATGAAAAAACTTAAACTTGAAACTCAAATGGCTGCTACAAACAATGTCAACTGCAGCAGTTGTAAGATGGAGGAGTGAATGAAATGAAAGTGTACAGTAGTGTGACCCTAAACTTTCTTACTGTTTCTTTTTTTCCACCCTGAAAAAACAAACATAAAAATGAAATACAAGGAATTTCATTTTTTCTCTTTTGGGGGTGGTATCACACACACCAGAAGTGTGATGATACAACAACCATGGTCTTTAAAAAATGAACCTTTATATTAAAAAGTAAACAATGGTCCAAAATGGCCATTGAAGAAAAACACCTTTTGTGTTTTAGAACTGTCTGACAAAGACAAAGGACAAATGTTCAAAGCTAAGAGATGTCAATTGAACCCATCGGACACCTATCTTAAAACATTCCAGAATTGAATGTCTTCTTCTGAAACGGTGACAGGGAGAGCGAGGTGGCAGCTGGGTAAGTGAGTTTACAACTTATATAAACCTACCTTTTTGTTTTGGCGGTTTCTTTTTGCAGCGGCGACAGGGAGAGCGAGGTGGCAGCTGGGTAAGTAAGTCCTATATATTTGGGCAGCGGCTGAACCCGAGACACTACACTTGTAGTGTCTCCCACCCGCCCTCCTCCTCTAACCAAAAAAAAGGACTCGGTGGTGTGCAGATAAGGTAAGGCTTTTTCTATTTATTTTTTTTTCGTGTGATTGGTAAAAACTTTTCGTTCCTTTTTCGTTTATCTAAGTTAAGACTAACTTAAGCTTAAGATTGAAAATGGCAGGCCCGTGTTATGCTCCTCTTGCTCAATGTGGGAGCTCAGGGACACGGCTGATGTCCCTGACTCCTTCACGTGCTGGAAGTGTGTCCAGCTGCAGCTCTTGTTAGACCGCATGACGGCTCTGGAGCTGTGGATGGACTCACTTTGGAGCATCCGCGATGCTGAGGAGGTCGTGGATAGCACGTTTAGCGAATTGGTCACACCGCAGATTAGGATTGCTGAGGGAGAAAGGGAATGGGTGACCAAAAGGCAGAGAAAGAGCAGGAAGGCAGCGCAGGTGTCCCCTGCGGTCATCTCCCTCCAAAACAGGTATACCGTTTTGGATACTGTTGAGGGAGATGGCTCACCAGGGGAAGGCAGCAGTAGCCAGGTTCATGGCACCGTGGCTGGCTCTGCTGTTCGGAAGGGCGGGAAAAAGAGTGGAAGGGCTATAGTCATCGGGGATTCGATTGTAAGGGGAGTAGATAGGCGGTTCTGTGGTCGAAAACGAGACTCCCGAATGGTATGTTGCCTCCCAGGTGCACGGTCAGGGATGTCTCAGATTGGCTGAAGAACATTCTGAAAGGGGAGGGTGAACAGCCAGTTGTCGTTGTGCACAGAGGCACCAATGATATAGGTAAAAAACGGGATGAGGTCCTACAAGCAGAATTTAGGGAGTTAGGAGCCAAGTTAAAAAGTAGGACCTCAGAGGTAGTAATCTCAGGATTGCTACCAGTACCACGTGATAGTCAGAGTAGAAATGAAAGAATAGTCAGGATGAATGCGTGGCTTGAGAGATGATGCAGGAGGGAGGGGTTCAGATTTTTGGGACATTGGGACCGGTTCTGGGGGAGGTGGGACTATTACAAATTGGACGGTCTACACCTGGGCCGGACTGGAACCAATGTCCTTGGAGGTGCTTTTGCTAACGCTGTTGGGGAGGGTTTAAACTAATGTGGCAGGGGGATGGGAACCAAATGAGGTCAGTGGACAGTAGGGAGGTAGTAGCTAAAGCCTGTAAGGAACTAGATAATGAAGTCAGCATGACTAAGGGAAAGAGTAGACAGGGAGCAGATGATGAACGCAAAGGGACTGGTGGTCTGAGGTGCATTTGTTTTAATGCAAGAAGTGTAGTAAGTAAGGCAGATGAACTTAGGGCCTGGATTAGTACCTGGGAGTATGATGTTATTGCTATTACTGAGACTTGGTTGAGGGAAGGGCATGATTGGCAACTAAATATCCCAGGATATCGATGCTTCCGGCGGGATAGAGAGGGAGGTAAAAGGGGTGCAGGAGTTGCAGTACTGGTCAAAGAGGACATCACAGCTGTGCTGAAGGAGGGCACTATGGAGGACTCGAGCAGTGAGGCAATATGGGCAGAACTCAGAAATAGGAAGGGTGCGGTAACAATGTTGGGGCTGTACTACAGGCCTCCCAACAGCGAGCGTGAGATAGAGGTACAAATATGTGAACAGATTATGGAAAGATGTAGGAGCAACAGGGTGGTGGTGATAGGAGATTTTAATTTTCCCAACATTGACTGGGATTCACTTAGTGTTAGAGGTCCAGATGGAGCAGAATTTGTAAGGAGCATCCAGGAGGGTTTTCTAGAGCAGTATGTAAATAGTCCAACTCGGGAAGGGGCCATACTGGACCTGGTGTTGGGGAATGAGCCCGGCCAGGTGGTTGAAGTTTCAGTAGGGGACTACTTTGGGAATAGTGATCACAATTCCGTAAGTTTTAGAATACTCATGGACAAAGACGAGAGTGGTCCTAAAGGAAGAGTGCTAAAGTGGGGGAAGGCCAACTATACCAAAATTCGGCAGGAGCTGGGGAATGTAGATTGGGAGCAGCTGTTTGAAGGTAAATCCACATTTGATATGTGGGAGGCTTTTAAAGAGAGGTTGATTAGCGTGCAGGAGAGACATGTTCCTGTGAAAATGAGGGATAGAAATGGCAAGATTAGGGAACCATGGATGACAGGTGAAATTGTGAGACTAGCTAAGAGGAAAAAGGAAGCATACATAAGGTCTAGGAGGCTGAAGAAAGACGAAGCTTTGAAAGATTATCGGGAATGTAGGACCAATCTGAAACGAGGAATTAAGAGGGCTAAAAGGGGTCATGAAATATCTTTAGCAAACAGGGTTAAGGAAAATCTCAAAGCTTTTTATTCATATATAAGGAGCAAGAGGGTAACTAGAGAAAGGATTGGCCCACTCAAGGACAAAGGAGGAAAGTTATGCGTGGAGTCAGAGAAAATGGGTGAGATTCTAAATGAGTACTTTGCATCGGTATTCACCGAGGAGAGGGACATGACGGATGTTGAGGTTAGGGACAGATGTTTGATTACTCTAGGTCAAGTCGGCATAAGGAGGGAGGAAGTGTTGGGTATTCTAAAAGGCATTAAGGTGGACAAGTCCCCAGGTCCGGATGGGATCTATCCCAGGTTACTGATGGAAGCGAGAGAGGAAATAGTTGGGGCCTTAACAGATATCTTTGCAGCATCCTTAAACACGGGTCAGGTCCCGGAGGACTGGAGAATTGCTCATGTTGTCCCCTTGTTTAAGAAGGGTAGCAGGGAAAATCCAGGTAATTATAGACCGGTGAGCCTGACGTCAGTGGTAGGGAAGCTGCTGGAGAAGATACTGAGGGATAGGATCTATTCCCATTTGGAAGAAAATGGGCTTATCAGTGATAGGCAACATGGTTTTGTGCAGGGAAGGTCATGTCTTACCAACTTAATAGAATTCTTTGAGGAAGTGATTGATGAGGGAAGGGCTGTAGATGTCATATACATGGACTTCAGTAAGGCGTTTGATAAGGTTCCCCATGGTAGGCGCCTGGAGAAAGTGAAGTCGCATGGGGTCCTGGGTGTACTAGCTAGATGGATAAAGAACTGGCTGGGCAACAGGAGACAGAGAGTAGCAGTGGAAGGGAGTTTCTCAAAATGGAGACGTGTGACCAGTGGTGTTCCACAGGGATCCGTGCTGGGACCACTGTTGTTTGTGATATACATAAATGATTTGGAGGAAAGTATAGGTGGTCTGATTAGCAAGTTTGCAGACGACACTAAGATTGGTGGAGTAGCAGATAGTGAAGGGGACTGTCAGAGAATACAGCAGAATATAGGTAGATTGGAGAGTTGGGCAGAGAAATGGCAGATGGAGTTCAATCAGGGCAAATGCGAGGTGATGCATTTTGGAAGATCCAATTCAAGAGTGAATTATACAGTAAATGGAAAAGTCCTGGGTAAAATTGATGGACAGAGCGATTTGGGTGTTCAGGTCCATTGTTCCCTGAAGGTGGCAACACAGGTCAATAGAGTGGTCAAGAAGGCATACGGCATGCTTTCCTTCATCGGACGGGGTATTGAGTACAAGGGTTGGCAGATCATGTTACAGTTGTATAGGACTTTGGTTCGGCCACATTTGGAATACTGCGTGCAGTTCTGGTCGCCACATTACCAAAAGGATGTAGATGCTTTGGAGAGGGTGCAGAGGAGGTTCACCAGGATGTTGCCTGGTATGGAGGGCGCTAGCTATGAAGAGAGGTTGAGCAGATTAGGATTATTTTCATTAGAAAGACGGAGGTTGAGGGGGGACCTGATTGAGGTGTACAAAATCATGAGAGGTATAGACAGGGTGGATAGCAAGAAGCTTTTTCCCAGAGTGGGGGATTCAATTACTAGGGGTCACGAGTTCAAAGTGAGAGGGATAAGTTTAGGGGGGATATGCGTGGAAAGTTCTTTACGCAGAGGGTGGTGGGTGCCTGGAACGCGTTGCCAGCGGAGGTGGTAGGCGCGGGCACGATAGCGTCTTTTAAGATGTATCTAGACAGATACATGAATGGGCAGGAAGCAAAGAGATACAGACCCTTAGAAAATAGGCGACATGTTTAGATAGAGGATCTGGATCGGCGCAGGCTTGGAGGGCCGAAGGGCCTGTTCCTGTGCTGTAATTTTCTTTGTTCTTTGTTCTCTTTGAAGTAGCCACGTCCTGGGCCATTTTGTGATCACCATGGGGAAGATACCAGAATGTCTCCTAACAGGTGGTGAGAGATAACAGCTTTGCCTTAAAAAGAGAGAGAGAGAAAGAGAGAAACAACATCCTAACAGCTTGTATTCCAACCAAGCCAGAAAGCACATACCCTGCTGCAGAATCCTACATCTACATTATACAGCAATGAGAGCCAGAAGTAACCCACCGTCTTCAACAGAGCCTTCAATCAAGAGAGAAATCTACAATCATCCCAGGTCTGCATCCATTGAGAACTTTATTTCCAAGAGAATTCAACAGTTTTATTGTAACCACCCGCCCCCCCCCCCCCCCCCCACCCCCGACTAAAAGTCACTTTCCTTTTTCCCTTCTCAATCTGTCTCTTCTTGGGTGTGTATGTGTGTGCGTGCACAAGTGAATGGGTGAGTGGATACGGTTGTGACAGTTTTTGGATAAGGTGCATTGATCAATAAACATTTGATCTTCTGTTTTTTAAACCTACAAGAAAACCTTGTCACTGTCTGTTTATTTGAAAAATAAAACACCAAGGGGCTAAACTCTAATACAAATACACTTGCTATGGTCAGATGGGGAGTTGAAGAGTGGGAACCACCTATGTTGCACCACATGGTCGTAACAACTGTCAGAAATAATTTAGCTCTCGAGTTCTTCCCCCTCTCCCCTATACATATGCGTTGTCCAATCACTGCTGGTTCTGGATTTTTACTGCTGTTAGAAGAGTTAAGAGGGGAATGGATGATGTGTAAACACACCTTCTGAATTCATTTCGGTCTCCGGATTGCATCAGGGCCACGATGGTATTTGTGACTGAGGTACCAATGTTTGTTCCCATTATCACGGGGATGGCAGAGCGTACTCCCAACACTGAAAAGAAACAGCAGAAACTAAAGCAATGTCAGAGGAGAGAGACGGACAGCAGCAAGATCTCAATCATTGCCAAACCTCCCAAAGAGGAAGTCTAACTCTGTGCTCATGTTCATGTTTTGGGATCACATGTGTACTTACAGCCAGAGGACACCATACTGACTATGATAGAAGATGAGGTGCTGGAACTTTGTACCAGAACAGTGACCAAGATCCCGATCACCAGCCCAGCCACAGGGTTTGCAAGGATCGTGTTATCTTTGAAAATATCACCAGCAGCTTTACCTGCAGAACAATAGACGAGAGAGGAATTATAAAACAAAAATAATGAAGTCTGTTGTCACTGAAAAGTTTTTCTTTTTATTCTTTCATGGGATGTGGGTGCCACTTGCAAGGCTAGCATTTGTTGCCTACCACTATTTGCCCTTGACAACTAAATGGCTAGCAAGGCCATTTCAGAGGGCAGTTAAGAGTCAACCACATAACTATGGGTCTGGAGTCACATGTCGGCCAGACTGGGTAACGACAGCAGATTTCCTTCCCTAAAGGTCATTAGTGAACCAGATGGTGTCTTACAACAATTGATGATAGTTTCATGGCACCATTACTGAGACTAGCTTTCAATTCCAGATTTTTATTAATTAATTTAATTTAAATTCCACCAGCTGCCCTGGTGGGATTTGAACCTGTGTTCCTGGGCATTAGCCTGGGTCTCTGGATTACTAAAATAAAAGTAAAATACTGCAAATGCTGGAAATCTGAAATAGAAACAGTAAGTGCTATTTATAGGGGAGAGGGGGAAGAGCACAAGAGTTAAATTATTTCTGACAGTTACGACCACGTGGTGCAACATGGGTGGTTCCCACTCTTCAACTCCCCACCTGACCATAGCAAGTGTATTTATATTAGAGTTTAGCCCCTTGGTGTTTTATTTTTTAAATAAACAGACAGCGACAGGTTTTCTTGTAGGTTTAAAAAACAGAAGATCAATTGTTTATTGATCAATACGCCTTATCCCAAAATTGTTACAACCACATCCAATCACATATTCACTCGTACACACACATACACACACACCCAAGAAGAGATGTGAATATAGGAGGTATGATCAGTGAGTTTGCAGATGACACGAAAATTGATGGTGTCATAAATAGTGAGGAGGAAAGCCTTAGATTACAGGACGACATCGATGGGCTGATAAGATGGGTGGAGCAGCAGCAAATGGAATTTAATCCTGAGAAGAGTGAGGTAATGCATTTTGGGAGGACTAAAAAGGCAAGGGAATATACAATGGATAGTACGACCCAAGGAAGTACAGAGGGTCACAGGGACCTTGGTGTACTTGTCCATAGATCACTGAAGGCAGCCGCACAGGTAGATAAGGTGGTTTGGAAGGCATATGGGATACTTGCCTTTATTAGCCGAGGCATAGACTATAAGAGCAGGGAGGTTATGATGGATCTGTATAAAATGCTAGTTAGGCCACAGCTGGAGTACTGTGTACAGTCCTGGGCACCACACTATAGGAAGGATGTGATTGCACTGGAGAGGGTGCAGAGGAGATTCACCAGGATGTTGCCTGGGCTGGAACATTTCAGCTGTGAAGAGAGACTGGATAGGCTAGGGTTGTTTTCCTTAGAGCAGAGAAGGCTGAGGGGGGGACCTGATTGAGGTATACAAAATTATGAGGGGCATTGATAGATTAACTAGGAAGAAACTTTTTCCCTTAATGAAGGGGTCAATAACCAGGGGGCATAGATTTAAGGTAAGGGGCAGAAGATTTAGAGGGGATTTGAGGAAAAAAAAATTCTCGCAGAGGGTGGTTGGAATCTGGAATGGACTTCCTGAAGAGGTGGTAGAGGCAGGAACCCTCAACATTTAAGAAGTATTTAGATGAGCACTTGAAACGCGATAGCATACAAGGCTACGGGCAAAGTGCTGGAAAATTGGATTAGAATAGTTAGGTGCTTGATGGCTGGCACAGACACGATGGGCTGAAGAGCCTGTTTCTGTGCTGTATAACTCTTTGACTCTATGACTTTAAATACTGAGCAGGTCAGGCAATATCTGTAGAGAGAAACAGAGTTAATGTTTCAGGTCTGTGACCTTTCATCAGAACTGGCAAAGGTTAGAAATGTCTTTGAACAAGTGAAAGGGTTGGGGAGGGGGGAAGAATAACAAAAGGGAAGGTGTGAGATAGGGCAGAAAGCAGGAGAGATTAAATGACAAAGACCTCATGAAATAGTAGGCAAAGAGAGCCATAGGAAAAGACGGAGTGTTAATGGCAGAATAATGAACAGCTCTGACCAAAAGCAAAAAGATGAAAAACAAGGTGAAGACCAGTTCAATAACACCGTCTCCCCTTCCCTTTGACCTTCCCCAAACCCTTGTCGTCTTCGCAAGTGCGTAAAAGAGAATGAGCCTCTGACCCTCTCTCACCCTGTCGCTAACAAAAGAGCCCAAGTAGCTCACCTCCAACAAGCTGGAACGCCGAGCTCAGGATGTCCAGTGAACAGACGAACAGGTAGAGGAATCCAACAAGTAAAACGATTTTCACAGCCGCTGTCAGCACACGAAGGATCTTTGCCCCGGTGTTCAAATCTGCCAACATGAATTATTATTTTTATATTTGTGAGGACACGGTGCTTCCGCCGAGGTTTGAAGGCGCAAACATGTGTCTCTAAGGCGGAGACTGGGGAAACAAGTACCTGACCACTTGATGCCAGTATCCTCGAGTTTGGGTAGTGCCCAGGGATCCTCCGGCTCGACCTTCACCAGGGAGATGGTGGAATGAGCGGGCAGCAAACCCGGTCCCTGACTGGATCCTAGAATATGGAAATCATCCAGAGGAAAGTGAGTCAAACCAGGACTGTAAGTAACCAGAAGAGGTAAGAGGAGCTGGGTTGCCCGCAGGTGCCGGTACACCGGAGGGAAACGTCTGAACTTTACTTACCGTTCACTGTTGTCTTGGATTCACCCTCGAGCTGGTCAGTCCCAGAGCTGCTCTGTGAGCCCTCGAATTCAGCCCGTGGACCCATGGTCTGCAATGAGCAGTGTTCAAATATTTAGCGTTTCCATACCGATCACTCCACACCAACCTTCCCACTGTTAACAATTGAGAATAACCAAACAAAACACTTTCCCTCTTGCCTTTTTTCACCAGCGAGACACCTCCCAAGCCAGGTTTGGTGATCAGTTGTATATCAAAGAATTTCTCAGTTTTGGTCTCCTAACCGCAGGAACAGACTTAAGAAATTGATAGGAAAGGGAAGACTATAAATAAGCAACGATTTTTTAAGCCCCAGTAACAAGTGGGCGAATTTGATGCTGCTACTGAATTACGCGAACATAAAAACAAAAGTAGAGGTAAAATGAACAAAATTAAATAACACAAATAATTTATAAGTAGATTTCTAAAGGATCTTAAACAAATGTTGAATGTCATTTGCAATAAATAAATGATTGAATGCTAATTCGCTGTTTACTATTCGTTGACTCTACTGCTCACCGAATCGTTGCTGGTAGAAGACTGAGACATGTGAAGGAGCCTTTATTTACTTCCACTCACTGGGTGGTTTATATAGAGGATGGCAGGAGCAAAGTCTATTCTCATTAGACTGAATGACGTGCTGTACTGCAAAGCCCCTGTCACACCAATGTCCTCAGTGATCTTTTGTAATATTTAACTATAACAAAAATCTATAAAATATAGCAACTATATTGCTTTGATGATATAGTTATATATGTTATAGCTAAATTCCATCAGCTCATCAAGATAAAGTTATGAAATATAACCTGTTAAGGGAATCATTGATTTATTCTCAATCCCATGATTAGTTGAATGATTTGCCCACTTGTTGGATATCTAAAGTGCCACATGTTATCTCTGTTTCAATGTTTTAGTTGTAATGCCTGTGACAGGATTCTCTGGACCAATCATAGGCTCAAGGGCTTAGAAATTTGATTGTGCCCCACCCATTTTTCAGGCACTAAGCAGGTGCATAAGCTTCAAATATAGCGGGCCAGAAAGGTGTAAGCAAAAGGAGCTGGATCTGCACTCCCAGCCATATTGGATCAACTTTTCTACAGGCATCCTGGGCGGACTCTTTAAAACAATGAGTAAAATATTTAAATAAGGGTCATGTACTTGTTGTAGGATCCTTTGGTGATAATTGGGTTGCCCAACTGCCTGACATGCCATGTGATAAACTCTCCAAGCAACATGTGGTGCCAATAGGCAGGAAGGACCCTTCACCAGAGCTATTTAAAGGGATCAGGCAATAGTTGCTGGTTTGTCATTTCAGACTACTGGTTAACGTCTGTGTGTTTCTTGGCCTGTTATCTGAGTCTGGAAAGATTATTGTGACTACTAAGAAAAAGATCTTAGGCTTTGTACTGCTTTTGATTGCCTTCTAAACAGTTTACTGCAGTCATAGATGATGTAGTAGGACCGCCTTTGCGGCTGGAGGACAAGGTTGAGTAGAAGGTAGACAACAAAGAACAGGAGCAGGTTGAGAAGGAGTGCACCATGCAAGAGGCCACAGCAAGTAGTCAGGACACTTTTATTCTGCATGAATGTTTTCGAGGAGCAGTGTACAAGACATCTTCACTTCACAAAGGAGTCTGTCACCAGGCTATGTCTTCTGCTGTATCCGCAATATAAGCATTACAACAGGGCATAGATCTGGTTAATAAACGAGAGGTCTGGAATAATAATCCAGTAAAATATGAATTCAAATGCCATTATAGAAATTTGAAAATTGAAGTCAGTTTAAAAAAACTACTTGGATATAAAGACCGTATTAGTAAGAGTGACCATGAAGCTGTTGGATTACCATAAAAACTGCACTGGTTTACTCATGTCTGTTAGGGAAGGAAAGCTGCTGGCCTTATCCAGTCTAGCCTATAGGGGACTCCTGTCCCACACCAATGTGGTTGACTCTTAGTTGCCTCTGAAGTGATCCAGCAAGTCACTCAGTTGGATCAAACCGCTAAGGCAACTTGGGATGAGCACCAAATGCCAGCCTTGCTAGCAACATCCACAACCCAAGAATTAATTTTTTAAAATGTCAAAAAGAGTTTCAAAGCTATCATTCAGCTGATTCTGAATGTCACCCCTAATATTTTCCCCACGTGATAAATTCTGTGTGAGATCTGTTTGTATATATTAATATAATAATAGATGGCTTTATTTATTAATAGTTAGGTAACAGAATTTTCTAGAGAAAGAGAAAGTAAAGTCTTGTTTGAATAGGAATGCGAATAAATTTTAACAGGTCCATTTGTTTCTGAAAATCAAATAAATGTAGGTTTTCTGCAATATCGATTGTGTTACTAACATAATGCAGTCCTTTGTCATGACAATTTTTAATTTTGGCACATGGAGTTCACTTTGCCCTGTTTTACTGCATGAGGTGGAAAAGATCAGAGCTGCCGGGATAAATTCCCCCCTCCCCCACCGGTGCCAACTAAGAACTTGTGTATAATCTCACACCCTTGGGGACAGAAGACATCTTTCCCCACTATTTAAATTTGTTGCTCAATATCAAGGTCCCACACGGCAGACTGGTAAAAAAAAAAATCCCATGGGATCCAGGAAAGTGCAGCAAGGTGGCTCAGTGGCAGGAAACAAAGGGTAATTGTTGCCGGGTATTTATGCGACTGGAGGGCTGTTTCCATTGGCGTTGCGCAGGGCTCAGTACTGGGTCCCCTGTTTTTTGTGGTATGTATTAACAATTTGGACGTAAATGTAGGGGGCATGATCAAGAAGTTTGCAGGCAACACAAAGATTGGCCGTGTGATAGATAGCGAGGAGGATACCTGTTGGCTGCAGGAAGATATTGATGGTTTGGTCAGATTGGCAGCAAAGTGGCAAATGGAATTCAACCTGGAGAAGTGTGAGGTGATGCATTTGGGGAGGTCAGACAAGGCAAAGGAATACATGATTAATGGGAAAAGACTGAGCAGTGTAGAGGAAGTGAGGGACCTTGGACTGAATGTCCACAGATCCCTGACGGTAGCAGGACAGGTTGATAAGGTGGTTAACAAGGCATATGGAATCCTTTCCTTTATTAGCTGAGGTATAGCATATATGAGCAGGGAGGTTATGCTGGAACTGTATAACTCATTGATTAGGCCACAACCTGAGCACGAGAGAAAGTATAGAGGAGATTTATGAGGGTGTTGCCAGGACTGGTAAACTGCAGCTATGATTGGATAGGCTGGGATTGTTCTCCTTGGAACAGAGAAGGCTGAGGGGAGATCTGATGGAAATGTACAAAATTGTGAGGGGCCTGGATAGAGTGGAGGTGAAGGGTCTATTCACCTTAGCAGACAGTTCAATGATTAGGGGGCATAGATTTAAAGTGATTGGTAGAAAAATTAGAGGGGAGATGAGGAAAAATTCTTTCACCCAGAGGATGGTGGGGATCTGGAACTCACAACGTGAAAGGGTAGTTGAGGCAGAAACCCTCAACTCATTCAAATGGAGTCTGGATGTGCACCTCAAGTGTCATAATCTACAGGGCTACGGACCAAATGCTGGAAAGTGGGATTGGAATAGGTGGATCGTTTTTTGGCTGACACAGACACGATGGGCCAAGTGGCCTCTTTCTGTGCCTTAAACTTTCTATGATTCTATGATCAAATAACTCAAACCAAAAAAAAACTTTTCAATGCACAATATTGTGCATTATTTTCTTTTCCCTGTAAAAAGCATAGGAATTGAATTTATACTGTAGGATATTGGATAATACCCCCAAAAAATAGTGGGAGAGGAACTTTAGGCAAGCCATTAAAAATTGATAGTTAGTATACTACACCATAATTTTAGGCTATAGGTTTTAGATGGTTGCAATGGCCTATAAAATATATGGATCACTTATTTCCTGGTACACATTTTCACCATTCACTGAGGATAAATCATGAAATAGTCAATAATCATTTGTATTATTAAATGGATTTCAGACTCTTTTTGGTATCTACTCTAGGGCCAAGGAGCATGGTTAAAGGTGATAGCTGTGTGAACCAAAGCTTTGTAATGCTGCATAATGTGATTATAGCTGAAGATGAGTTTGAGATAGAGGATGTCAAAATGATCTGTTGGTTATATTATTGCTGCCCAAAATGAATCAGTGAATCAATAAATGGTAATAACAAAAAAAAAAATTAGAAAGTAAACACAACTTGGGAAAACATAACACTTCGGGGCTCGTATGTCTTGATTAGACCTTCCCTGCAGATGACACTTTCCCCTGCATTTTCTGAATGCTCATATACCACAAGAAATAGTGCAGAAAAAATGAACTGTTTCCATAGCTTTCTTTGCATTGATTTATTAGGATGCTGGGAGAAATTTCTAAAGAAAAGAAGCCTAGAGTTCTACTAAAATATTTAGAATTTCTTTACTCCCTGATTAATTCTCTCAGTTTCTTGACTTAATGATGATTTTTCTTTGCCAACTCGTTTTTTTCTGCCAGTTCCCTTTGCTCCCTGTTCTGTCATTCCCTCTGTTTCACTACCGCTATTTCACCAACTTTCTTCAGCTGCTTTTTTCTCCAAATTTTCTTCCTGTTTACATTGTTTTGAGCACAAAATGAACAAGCCTCAATTAAGACATTATGTCGGAAGGATTTTGTTTCCAAGGAGTTTCAGGTGTGTGTAAAAGCTCCCCGACACACCAGCCACCCCACCCCTCACTACACACACACACACACACACACAAATACCAGCCAGCCCACCCCTCACTACACACACACACACACATCAGTCACCCCACCCCTCACGACACACACACACACACACACACATCAGTCACCTCACGACAGACACACACACACACACACACACACATCAGTCACCCCACCCCTCACAACACACACACACACACGCACACATCAGTCACCCCACCCCTCACTGCACACACACACACACACACACACACATCAGTCACCCCACCCCTCACTACACACACACACACACATCAGTCACCCCACCCCTCACTACACACACACACATCAGTCACCCCACCCCTCACTACACACACACACACACACACATCAGTCACCCCACCCCTCGCTACACACACACACACACACACACACACACACGCACATCAGTCACCCCACCCCTCACTACACACACACACACACATCAGTCACCCCACCCCTCACTGCACACACACACACACATCAGTCACCCCACCCCTCACTACACACACACACACACACACACATCAGTCACCCCATCTCTCACTACACACACACACACACATCAGTCACCCCACCCCTCACTACACACACACACACACACACACACACACACATCAGTCACCCCACCCCTCACTACACACACACACACACACACACACATCAGTCACCCCACCTCTCACTACACACACACATCAGTCACCCCACCCCTCACTACACACACACACACACACATCAGTCACCCCACCCCTCACTACACACACACACATCAGTCACCCCACCCCTCACTACACACACACACACACACATCAGTCACCCCACCCCTCACTACACACACACACACACACATCAGTCACCCCACCCCTCACTACACACACACACACACACACACATCAGTCACCCCACCCCTCACTACACACACACACACACACATCAGTCACCCCACCCCTCACTACACACACACACACACACACATCAGTCACCCCACCCCTCACTACACACACACACACACACACATCAGTCACCCCACCCCTCACTACACACACACACACACACACACATCAGTCACCCCACCCCTCACTACACACACACACACACATCAGTCACCCCACCCCTCACTGCACACACACACACACACACACATCAGTCACCCCACCCCTCACTGCGCACACACACACACACACCCATCAGTCACCCCACCCCTCATTACACACACACACACACACACACACACACACACACGCGCGCGCGCGCGCACGCACACACTCCCCCACGCACGCACGCACACACACACGCGTGCACACATACATGTCTAGGGGGAGGCGGTGGCGTACCGGTATTGTCACTGGACTAGTAACCCAGAGACACAGGTATTGCTCTGGGGACATGGGTTCAAATCCCACCCCAGCAGAAGGTGGAATTTGAATTCAATTAATAAATCTGGAATTTAAAGCTAGTCTAATGATGGCCATGAAACCATTGTCGATTGTTGTAAAAACCATCTGGTTCACTAATGTCCTTTCGGGAAGGAAATCTGCTGTCCTTACCTGGTCTGGCCTACATGTGACTCCAGATCCACAGCAATGTGATTGACTCTTACATGCCCTTGAAATGGCCCAGCAAGCCACTCAGTTCAAGGGCAATTAGGGATGGGCAATAAATGCTGGCCTGGCCTGCGACACCCACATCCCATGAATGAATAATAAAAAAAAACACACACTCACACACACCGGCCACCCCACCCCTCACTACACACACACGCGCGCGCGTGCGCACACACACAGACACACACACACTGGCCACCCCACCCCTCAATACATACACGGGCACATACACACAGTCACACCAGCCACCTCACTACACACACACGCGGGTGCGCGCACACACACACAGATATAAAAGGTAATTTTTTGAATTTTACAAAATGCAGCTGGAGGAATATCTTCTGGTTAAGATGTTTAAAGGGTAAGAACAAGTAAATATAATTAGATGCCAAGGACAATAATTGATTCATGGCACAAGTTTAGATAACTTTTCTAAAGTTTTGTTTGCATTATCTTAGTGAAAGAGAAGGAAAGCAGTTACAGAACTCTTCCTGAAAAGATTAAATTGGTCGAGGACAATCCACGCTGGAGCTGATTTCTACATAATTTGTGAATGAATGGGTTTGATTAGCAGAATGGTCCCTTTTTCCTTCCGTGCTTTCTTATGTTCTCTCCCATCCAATCTTCATATTGATCTTTATTCACTCAGGAGTTTCCAAATTCCAAGATAAGCAGCATGTACATAGCAACCAAATGTTGGAGGAAATTGCCTGGGGCAGTTGCTTGGCGTGTAGCCTGAAATAGGTCAATTAAAATGGATAAAAATCTGCCCTTCGGGAAACTTCAGCTTATCCTAACTATGCTGTCCACATCCTATCCTGCGTCGTCCCATGCAGCCATCATCCTGTCTTTGCTGACCTATGTTCGCTCCCAGTCCTCCAATGCCTCTAATTTAAAATTCACATCCCTATGATCAAATTGCTTCATGGCCTCACCTCTCCCTATTTCATTAACTTCCTCCGGCCAACCCTACAACCCGTCCTCTCAATCCTTCAAACTCTCCATTCCTCTGACTCTGGCCCCCTGTGCATCCCTCCCTTTCTTTGTCCCACCATTGTGTGGCTGTCCATTCAGTCAGCTAGGCCACACATTCTGGAATTCTCTCTCTAAATCCCTCTAATTCCTTCTGCTCCTTTGAGACCCTCCTCAAAATCTGTCTCTTTAACCAAGCTTTTGTTCACCCTTCCTAATATCTCCTTCTCGAGCTCTGTTTTTCTTTGTCTTTTTACACCTCTGGGTGCTGTGAGACATTTTGGGACCTTAGTTAAAGGTTCTGTATAAATGTGACTTGTGTGACTGTTTTAGGAACTGAGCCTCACAAAGAGCTCTTAAGTACATTAACATTAGCTCTTCAGCTTAGTTCATCATTTGGATCATTACATACTTAATAAGTTGTGCAAGGAACAGTGTCATGTGTCATTCCATAGTTCATTTCTAAATATTAACTGGGCATTAACCTACCTTACTAGCTGCTATGAATTGCTAAATACTGATTATTTCAATTGAACAGTGAAGTAAATGTTAATTTGAGCTGTAAATGAATTAATTACATTGTGAAAAATATGCTTCTTAATGCACTTTAAGTTTGACAACTGTAGTTCACCCTTTTAAATCATTCATACTTATCTGTACACCAGTGTACTAAAGTAGGTTTTGTAATCAGTTTTTAAGCAAACAGTTCTGTACAATACTGTAATTAAGAAAAAATGGCCTTGATTATTGCATACACAGCATTCACAGTAGAATTTCCAATAGGTCACTGCAGTAACTGTACAAACTTGGAAAAGTTGTGGGTGATATAATTTATGTTGACGGGTGAAACAAATTTGCTGTGAACAACTTTTACATAGAAAACTTAATTAATCCAGTAAGCTTTTCAAAAGGTTATCATCAATAAATTTATGCCTCAGATGGACTTTCATATGATTGTCATATCCAGAAATTTCAATCTGTTATTTAATTGCCCTTTTTTTATTAGCACCAACAGTGCAAGCTTCATGAATGGTATCAGTCATGCCATTATCCAAAACCTTTATTGCTTGCTGTGCAATAAAAAGCTGTTTGGATATAAGTTAATTTAAAGAATAAGCATTGGTGAGGGAATTGAGGAGAAGGCAGAATGTGTGGGAAGTATGAAGGAAGAACAGCTTGAAAGTAAGATGAAACACACATGCATCAACAATTAGCTGTTTGTCTCTGCTTTTCGATATACATTGATACATGTGTATTTCATATACAAAGGTGGCTTATAAATATGTAATGTCATAGCTAATTACTGTTTTTGTTCTAAGTTATTATAAGTGCTGTAATATGCAATTCTGAGCATGCATGCATATTTACATCTGTACATATTGTATTTCTCTAAAACAAAGTAATTTCTAACTGAGAAAATTGAAAATGTATTTCTTTGAATCATTGAGGATTGTGTTAGCCTTTGTACCAAACAAAAGTTCCAGTCCTGTAGCTCAGTGCTACATCTGTGTTTTTTTTTTAAAGCGGTCAAACTGTAAAGGCTGCCACAATTTCTCGTTAAACTGTAATAAATGTATAATTTTATTATGCTTGGAGGATAGAAAGTAGTTTAGGGAACAATTAAAATTCTTCAGTTAAAACACTGAAAGAAACAGGCTAAAAGGTTTTGATATTTCAGACTGGCTAATGAAGCAAGAAAGGTTGAGTTCAGATAAATATGAAAAATTATAACTGTTTAAATTGATCAGTGTTGATCAGAATAATTATGGGGGCTGAATAGGTCAGAATTCGCGAATATTTGTTTTTTAGCTTGAGATAGTAAAAGGATGAACTTAAATCACCGTGCAATGCAATCACACTGAGATGAAACAGTGGGGGATGAAATAGGACCACACTGGTTAGGCCCCAACTGGAGTACTGCATCTAGTTTTGGTCAACTCACTTCAGAAAGGATGTGAGGGTCCTTGAGAGGATGCAGAGGAGATTTACCAGAATGGTTTCTGAGATGGAGGATTTTAGTTACAAGGTTAGTTTGGAAAAGCTAGGGCTATAATCCTTAGAACAAAGGAGATGGAGGGAAGATTTAATAGAAGTGTACAAGAATATGACAGGCTTAGATAAGTTAGACAAGGAAAAGCTGTTCCAATTGTCATGAAAACGTATTCTGCCAATTTTTTTTTAATCCATCAGTTGGAAACCCGAATTAAACTTTAAAAAGAAAGTGAGAGATGAAGAACTTGAAGTAAACTTTAAAAAGATAGCAGCTAAAATGGCCACCGCAATTTGCATTGAAATAACTCACATACCATAGTATCGAGGTGGAAACAAGTATCTGGTTAATCTCCCACCAGAACAATGGCTTGCAAATTTGAATTTGCTTTACCTCCATTAACAAGACATTCAAAGCCATCTTGGAACATTAACACTGGTGGAGACAAACCTCAAAGGGTAAACGCTGAAACAGTGGGACCTGAGAGAGATTGGAATTATTAGACTTGAACTAATTAATATGCAAAAGAGAGATTACACTGGACAGTCTCTCCATCTGTGTGAAAACTTGCAGTTTCTTTTCACTACAGCAGACAAGCACTTGAGTTCATCCAAGTTTGTCATTGCTGCAGACAGAGACCCTGGGGAGAAAACCATCTACATCACTGTCTTCAAGAAAATCCTGAACCAGGTGGTCACCTCTACCAGCCAGAAAGTTCAGGACCACAAGTTCATCTGGAAGACAACTGAATTACCAGACTCCATAGACTGTATATTCTTTTATTTGTTCTGGACTCTAATCAACCAATCTATTCTTCTTCACTCTGTAACCTATTTGTGTGTGTGTGTGATTTTCATGTGTGTGTGTCTATGCGTGTGTGTAAATGTTGGAGCATAGTTTATTATTTTACTTAGATTGGGTTTTGGTTTTAAGTACAATAAACTAACCTCTTTCCTGTTTAAACTCAAGAAAACCTATCCAATTGGTTATTTTATGATCATAGCACATCAAAGGGTGAAACACTCATTAAATTGGTAAGCACATCCACTGTTTAAAAGAAATAAACCCTGTTGCTATCAGACAAGGAGAGAGAAAAGAGAAGAGTCTTTTGACCCATTCTCACCTGATCGTAGCAGTCTGTTTTGAAAAGCTTGCAAAACAGCTGAAGTGGCTGCCAGAAAACTGGACCGTTCTATTGCAAAGCAAATTAACAGGAAAAGCCCATGAGGTTTATTCGTTGTTACCTGATGAGAGTTCATCAGACTGTGAGATGACCAAAAATGCTATCCTGAGTATATATAAGCTGGTACCGGAGGTGTTGCGCCAAAAATTCCAAACCCTTCGAAAGCAGCCTGAACAAACTTACCTCTAGTTTGAAAGAGTTAAGCAACTCACTTTTGACCAATGGATATGGGCACTCAAGATACAGCCCACATATGAAAACCTTAGAGAGGTGATCCTTCTCTAGGAGTTCCAAAACCCACTTCCCCTTTCCATTAAAACCCATGTGGAGGAACAAAAGATTCCAAGAGCCAGGCAGAGTGCAACCCTTGCTGATGAATTTGTGCTTGTCCGCAAGCCCTTACCTCAAGGGAAAACCTTCCATAGTCACCTCCAAAAATACAAAAAGGATAAAAGATGAGAGGCTGATAGTATCCTGAATAGCCATGGGCGAGAAGGGAAAGCTGCACACACAGCGGGCCCTTCCCAGGCCAAAAAATATAGTGCTGAGAGCAGAAGCAACACCTGAAAGCCTGTGTGTTTCCACTGTAACAACCATCTTCAAGCTGACTGCTGGCAGTTACAGGGAAAACCATAAGTCTAGTCAGGGTACACCTGACCAGTGCAGGGTAAGGGGCCCTGATGGAAAACATAGCAGACCAGGCTCTGGCTTTAACTGCAGCAGTAAGACCCAGTAAATCTACCACTGTGAGTGTGGGAAAATGTAACACAATCCCTGACAGTTCCAGGATTTTGTTGCCAAGGAAAAGTGACCCAATACCCCTCGAGTGAGGCAAGTGAATTCATAGCCATACTTAGGGATACAGGGGCCACCTAATCCCTTCTGATGGAAAAAGGAATCCCTTTCCTCCAGAGAGTGCATTGAATGCAAGAGTGCCAGTGAACAATATCGGAGGAAAGTATATGCCCATACTTTTATATCGAATGCACTTGGAGTGCGACCTTGTTTCAGGACTGGTAACCGTGGAGATTTACTCTAGATTACCTGTGGACGGGGTCGACCTACTCCTTGGTAATGATCTGGTGGGGGCAAAAGTGATAGCTTCCCCAGTGGTTTTCGAGAGTCACAAAGAGGTCAGGGAGACAGAGCTGTTGCAGGAGAAGGTCCCTGGCATTTTGCCTGACTGTGTAGTGACCCAGTCCATGGCCAAACAAGCTCCATCAGAGGAGGCTGAACTGGCACTGCAGACAGGTGACCCTGCTGTCTGGTTATCTGAAACCTTCTTTGGGAAGTTAGAGGACCCAAAGGACGTGTTAAACAGGTCTTCCTTGGTCAAGGCTCAGCAAACCGACCCAGTATTAAAGAAGTCAGCACAGACTGCCCAAACTGAGGCTGGAGCAGAATGCTACTATTTAAAGAATGAGGTTCTAATGAGGAAGTGGAGACCTTCTCACAGACCTGTGGATGATGAGTGGACAGGGTTCAGCAGATAGTAGTGCTGCCAAGGTACTGCAAGGAAATACTAAGAATAGTAGTACCAATGGCTGGACATTTCAGTATAAGAAAAATCCAAGCCTGCAAAAGACAGAATCTTGACTGGCCACAACTCCACAAGGATGTGGTGAGTTCTGTAAAACTTGCCATATGTGCCAGGTTGTGGGGAAGCCCCCAACCTGCAATAAAACCTGTATCCCTAATTCCAATACTGGGCTTTTGGGAAACTATTCAGCAGAGTGCTGGTGGATTGTGTGGGACCCCTGCCAAAAACAAAAGAGGGCTACCAGTATATTCTTGCCATTATAGATGTGGCTACCCAATTCCCAGAGCCCATTCCCCAACGTAGTGGTGGAGGAGCTAACCCAATTCTTCAGCCGATATGGGCTTCCTGCTGCAATGCAGATGGATCAGGGCATGAATTTCATGTCTGGTATATTTCAAAAAGTCCTGGATAATCTGGGTATAACCCAGCTAAAGTCCTCAGCCTACCACCCACAGTCACAAGGGGTTTTGGAGCAGTACGACCACACCCTCAAGACAATGATCACGGCATACTGCTGCGAGTGGCCCCTGAGACACCTGACTGGGACAAAGCACTGAGATTTCTCCTGTTCGCCACCAGGGACTCACCCAATGAGACACTGGCTTTAGTTCCTTTGAATTAGTTTATGGGCATGGGGGAGAGGTCCTCTTAAACTAATCAAGGAGAGGTTTTTGGGATACAGGGATGAGCCTTCCATGTTAGACTACATCTCCATGTTCCAGAAGTGGCTCAAGAACACCTAAAAACCTCCCAGGCAGCTATGAAAAGGCAGACAGATAAACATGCCAAGGCCAGAATATTTTGGCCTGGAGACCAGGTGAGTACTATTGTCAGACAAACAACTTAAAAACAATTATTCAGAATTCTAGTCCTACTTAACTACTGATTCGACCCGATAAAGAAATAAATGCCAACACTCATCAATGCGTTGGAGTGCTTAAGCTTTACTCTGTATGGCTTTCAAAAATTAAACATTAACCGTGCACTACAAGATTAAAGATTACTTGTAGGTTAGGTTACATAGAATTCCAGTAAAATAGTACTAAAGTCCCAGACAATATGACTGCAAAAATCAATGCTACAAACGATGCCCACAGACTCGCACCTAGTCTGTGTCTTTAATGTCACCAAGTTCCCACTGATCAATGATGAGTCATTCAGGAGGGACCTTCTTCCAATAGCTGGCCCGGCTATTTCAACTGCAGTGCCAGATAAAGGAAAGGGACCACCTTATATCCAAGATTGACCCTCACTCTCCCCTTGGGCACGATGTCAGTGGGGTCAGTATTAGGGCCTTTCCCTGCCTGATCAATCACTGTGAGTGATCAATATCTTTTTCTATACCCCCATCCCACTGCTAACCCAGTTCTTTACCCAATATGGGCTGCCTGTCAAGATCCTGTCAGATCAGGGCATGAATTGCATGTCTGGTACCTTTCAAAAAGTTGGGGGTCTGCCTGTCTGTCTCCCTCTCTCTCTCCAGGCAACACTGTAAGTTCAAACCTTTCCTGCAGACTGCAAAACAAAATTATCATTGCTGCAGAGTCCCTGAGGAGAAAACCAACTACATTACTGTCTCCAAAAAAACCCTGAACCAGGTGGCCATCTCTACCAGCCAGAAACTTCAGGACCACAAGTTCATTCAGAAGACAACTGAATTACCAGACTCTTTTATTTGTTCTGGACTCTAATCCCCCCAACCTATTCTTCTTCACTCTGTAACCTATTTGTGTGTGTGTGATTCTCGAGTGTGTTTGTGTGTGTGTCTGTGTGTGTGCAAGTTGGGTTTTGATTTTAAGTACAATAAATTAGCCACTTCCTCCTTTAAACTCAAGAAAATGTGTACGATCATTTCTTTTATGGTTATAGCACATAAAAGAGTGAAACACTCACTGAATTGGTAAGCATATCCACTATTGAAAAGAAGTAAACACTGTTGCGGTCAAACAAGGAGAGGGACAAAAGGGGAGTCTTTTGACCCCTCTTCACCTGATCGTATCACCATTAACAAATGGTACAAGGACTAGAGGACATAGATTGAATATTTTGAGCAAAAGATGCAGGGGGAATATGAGGAAGCACTTTTTTACACAGTGGGTGGTAATGACCTGGAACTTGCTGCTCACAGGGATGGTAGAAGCGGAGATGATCACTGACTTCAAGAGGAAGTTGGATGGCCACCTGACAGAAATAGACTTGCAAGGCTATGGGGATCAAGAATGGGAGTGGGATTGACAGTATAGCTCCGTGGAGAGCTGTCATGGACTTGATGGGCCGAATGGCCTCCTACTGTGCCACAAATGACTCAATGATTCGAATCCACTGCATTCATTTTTTGGGATACAAAATGGGGTAAAAAGCAGCAATTACACAGGACTTTGTTCCATGTCTGAACATCAAAATACGCACAAGCCACATTGGGTCAAGTATTATTTAGGTGTCTCCGGCCACCTCAAACAGGTGCAATACCCTTTGCATATGCTAATGAAAGGTCTAACAGATGTTCCACAGCCCCACTCCAAGATTCAGCCGACTCCATTTAATTTTTGGGTTGTTCTGTGGCCTAAACCATGGTTCTTAAAGATACCACAGGAGGTCGCCAACTAAACAGTAAATTTTTGTTTGTAACTTATATTAATGTGGAGCCAGGAGGAGGAGTAGTGCAACAATGGAAGCCACTCCCAGCCCATTTGCTCTGCTGCACCATTCTTCACCCCTCCCCTCCTCTCCCAGGACTGACCTAAGGGTTGCTGCTGGTCTCACAGCTGACCCAGGTTGGTCTGGAGCCAGATTGGTGGCTGCAACTTGTTGTAATTATGGTGATGAGCCCCGATGTCGATTTGTGGTGAGCTTCCAGCCTCCAGTTGCTGGTGTATTGAACATATTGCCAATTTGCACCCAAAAGCGGGCCAAAACAGTTTCTCCCCCAGTATGTGTTCTCTACTGCTTATGGGGGTTATTTCAGTGATGGAACAAGTGAATGACAGCTGTCCTTCATGCTTTAACCTATAATAATAAGTAGATAGATCCATACAAGTTCAACTTCCTTCTAATTTTGTTAAACAAGGAATGATTTCCCCTATATACTCACCAAATTAACATTCACAAAACAAATGCAACTAACAAAGGTGAAAGATTTACTTTGTGCATCAAGTGTAAAAACATCACAAACCTATTTTTAAAGGAGAAACTTCCCTTAAAACATTATATATTATATTATAAAACATTACCTTGATTTGGATTTTGATTGACACTAGCTTTAATTCTTTCAGCTTATTTTACAAATTTAGACTTCAACATAAATTATATCCTTTTATTTAAAGTAGCTGCTGATCTTTTCACTTTTGTTTACTTGTCAATAAATAATTGACTTTCCTTTCTCAGTGCTCGTACCTACTCATTTCACCTTTATGCTTTATGTTGCTTCCTGTTTCTATACCCTCACTGAATTCCATGACAGATTGAGGGGGTGGAGGTGGGAGCGGGGGCAGGGATGGAATCATAGAAGCATAGAATGGTTACAGCACAGAAGGAGGCCATTTGGTCCATTGAGTCTGTGCTGGCTCTCTCCAAGAGCAATTTAGCTAGCCCCACTCTCCTGCCCTTTCCTTGTACCACTGCAAATCTTTTCTCTTCAGATAATTATCCTATTTCCTTCTGAAAGCTACGATTGAATGTGCCTCCACCACACTCTCAGGCAGTGCATTCCAGATTCTAACCACTTGCTACATTACAAAAAGTTTTTCCTCATGTCCCCTCTGGTTCTTTTGCCAATCACCTTATATTGGTGTCCTCTGGTTCTTGAAACTTCTGCCAATGGGAACAGTTTCTCCCTACCTACTCTGTCCATACCCCTCACAATTTTGAACACCTCTATCAAATCTCCTCTCAACCTTTTCTTCTCTAAAGAGAACAACACTAGCTTCTCCAATCTATACAAATAACTGAAGTCCCTCATCCCAGCAACCATTCTCATAAATCTTTTCTGCACCCTCTATAAAACCTTTACATCCTTCCTAAAGTAGGGTGCCCAGAATTTGACACCATACTCAAATTGAGGCCAAACCAGTGCTTTATAAATGTTCATCACATCTTCCTTGCTCTTATACTCTATGCCTCAATTTATAAAGCTCAGGGTCCAATATATGCCTTTTTCACCACTTTCTCAACCTGCCCTGCCACTTTCAACAATTTGTGCACATATACCCCTATGCCTCTTAGCTCCTGCACCCCCTTTAGAATTACACCCCTTATTTTGTATTGTCTCCACATTCTTCCTACCAAAATGTATCACTTCACATTTCTCTGCATTAAATTTCATCTGCCACATGTCTACCCATTCCACCAACCTATCTATCCTCTTGAAATCAATTATTATCCTCCTCAAAAACACAATAGTTCCAAGTTTTGTGTCATCTGCAATTTTTGAAATTGTTCCCGATACACCAAAGTTTAATCATTTATATATATCAAGAAAAGCAGTGATTCTAGCATCAGCCCTGGGGAACCCCACTTCCTCAATTGCAAAAATCACCATTAGTCTGTTTCCTGTCATTCAACCAACTTCATATCCATGCCGCCACTGTCCCTTTTATTTCATGGGTTTCAACTTTGCTGATAAGCCTATTATGTGGTACTTTATCAAACACTTTTTGGAAGTCGATATAAACCATATCAACTGCATTACCCACATCAATCCTCTCTATGACCTCATCAAAAAACTCAATCAAGTTGACATTATTTGCTTTAAACAAATCCACACTGGGTTTCCTTAACTAAGCTACACTTTTCCAAGTGACTGTTAATTTTGTCCTGGAATTTCTTTCTAAAAGCTTTCCCACCACTGAATTTAAACTGACTGGCCTGTGGTTGCTAGATTTATCATTACACCCTCTTTTGAACAAGGCTGCAATATTTGCAATTCTCCAGTCCTCTAGCACCACCTCCATATCTAAGGAGCATTGGAAGTACCTCCACAATTTTCACCTTTACTTCCCCATCTGGTGTTGGGAGACTTATCAACTTCAAGTACAGCCAGCCTGTCTAATATCTCCTTTTTATAATTTTTTAGACCATCAGTAGCTCAACTACCTTCTCATTCACTATGGCTCGGGTAGCACCAAGACAGATGTAAAGTATTCATTTAGCACCTCAGCCATGCCCTCTCGTCGACTCATAAGCTTGTGTAAGACTTTTGGATTCCCTTTTATGTTGGCTGCCATTCTCTTGTCATACTCTCTCTTTGCCCCTTTTATTTCATTTCTCATTCCCCTCTGAACTTTTTATATGCAGCCTGGTTCTCAGTTGTATTATCAACCTGACATCTGTCATTCACAATCTTTTTCTGCTTCGTCTTGCTCTCTATCTCTTTCATCATCTAGAGAACCCAGCTTTGTTTGCATTACCTTTCCCTCTCATGAGAATACACTTCAACGGTACCCAAACCATGTCTTCTTTAAAGGCCGCCCATTGTTCTGTTACAGTTTTGCCTGCCAATCTTACATTCCAATTTACCCAGGACAGATGCGTTCTCACCCCACTGAAATTGGGATTCCACCAATTAAGTGTTTTTACTCTAGGTTACTCCTTGTCCTTTTTCATAGCTGATCTAAGCCTTATGATACGGAGAACACTGTTCTCAAAGTGTTCCCCTGCTGACTTTTGATCCACTTGACCCACCTCATGCCCCAGAACAAGATTCAGCAATGCCTCCTTCCTTGTTGGGCCGGAAACAGACTAGTCAAGACAATTCTCCTGAACACACTTCAGAAACTCTTGTCCCTCATTGCCCTTTGAAATATTATCCCAATCTATATTAGGATAATTAAAGTCCCCATTATCACTAGTCGATAGTTGCATCTCTTTGTAATTTCTCTGCAAATTTGCTCCTCTATATTTTTCCCACCAGTTGGTGGCCTATAGAATACACCCAGCATTGTAATGGCACCTTTATTGTTTCTTAACTCTAACTGAATAGATTCTGTCCTTGACACCTCTAGGACATCCTCTCTCTTGAGCACTGTA
Source organism: Heterodontus francisci (assembly GCF_036365525.1). Lineage (NCBI taxonomy): Eukaryota > Metazoa > Chordata > Chondrichthyes > Heterodontiformes > Heterodontidae > Heterodontus > Heterodontus francisci. The sequence continues at coordinate 151,480,018 of NC_090371.1, forward strand.
AGATTTTCCTTAATCAATACTGCCACCCTTTCTCCTTTTGTTCCTTCCCTATCTTTCCTAAACATCTTGTATCCAGGAATGGTTGGTACCCAGTCCTGCCCTTTTTTGAACCATTATTGGCATAAAATCATATTCCCACCTGACTATCTGCGCTTGCAGCTCACTAAGCTTATTTACCACTCTTCTTACATTTACATATATGCCCTGTAAACCTGAATTAGATCTTACTGTATTCCCTCTTAGTCTGATCCCATGGAATACCTTACTATTTCTTACTCTCGTGCTATCTGTATCTCCTGTCTCTTTGTGCACCTTGTTCCTTCTTATGCTACATCCTGGTTCCCACCTCCCTGCCAAATTGGTTTAAACCCTCTTCTAGCCCTGTTGAGGTGCAACCCATCCGTTCTGTACAGGTCCCACATTCCCCAGAACCGATCCCAATGTCCCAAGAATCTAAAGCCCTTGTTCCTGCACCATCCCACCAGGCATGCATTCATCTGCACTATTCTCCTATTTCGATACAAGCTCGCATGTGGCACCAGGAATAATCCATAGATTACTACCTTTGAGGTCCTGCTTCTTAGACCCTTTCCTAGCTCCCTAAACTCATCCCTCTTTCTACCTATCTTTTTGGTACTGATATGGACCACAAACGCTGGCTGTTGACCCTGCCCCCTCAGAATGTCCTGCAGTGCTCAGTGACATCCTGGACTCTAGTACCAGGAGGCAAAATACGATCCTGGAATCAAGTCTCTGGTTGCAGAAATGCTTGTCTGTTTACCTCACTATAGAATTCCCTATCACTATTGCTTCCTCAATTTTTCTCTCCTCCACAGTAATCACCCCCCTCCCCCCACCCCACCACACAGCTGAGCCACTGTGGTACCATGGACTTAGCTCTGGTTGAACTCCTCAGAGAAACCTTCACCCTCACCAGTATTCTGAGCATGTTTTTTATTGCAGTATGCCATTGTGCAGCCATAGGTCCATTGGGCCATCTGGGAATCTTTTCTGTTGATGCAGTTATGCTGCCTATTTAGCTAAAGTATATATGTAAATAAATGTTGCTATCTGCTTTCTGTTCCTATCCATCCATTTCTGGCAATTTATACATAACTTATTGGTCCATATTATTGCAATATAGTGTCATCCATGACATTAGTAAGAACCCATCAAATGTGACTGCTATTTCCCTGAGTGATTCGGAGTCTTGTTCCAATTTCTGGTGCCACTTGTTCTGGTGACTGTCATGGTACACCTGGTTCATGCTTGGCGGTCTTGGTGGAAAAATGTATGGATGGTGGAAATGTATCCAACCAATTCACTGGTATGCGAGTTAGCCAGGGGGCATTGATCTTGGTGACTTATTTTCATCGGTATGATCTCTAATAGTCTGGTGAAGAAGGAATATGTGGTTTCATGCTGGTGATGTGCTCAGTGCCTGTGATTCCACTGAGGAGAGGTTATGTCGATTTCTGGTGGGCTGCTTCGGAAGAAATATGCAGCCTATCGCACTGATGGACAAGTCTGGTTCAGAATTCACAAGATAAAAGAATAGAGGTTTCTGATGGTTTTTTTAAAGCAAGAGAAACTGACAAGAAGTGCTGCTATTTTTCTGTATGGTGATAAAACTTTGAATTCCAAATGGTCTGGGAAGGTCATGCATCACAAGCATTGACATGTCCGGCAACCAAAGGTGAGTGCCCGTGGTTGGAGAGGATGGCAGGGGGAGCTCATGCAATGAAACTTCCTGGAATCCACCCTACCAGAGTTGACAACCTACATAAGAACATACGAACATAAGAAATAGGAGCAGGAGTAGGCCATTCAGCCCTTCAAGCCCGCTCCGCCATTCAATGAGATCATGGCTGATCTACTTCAACACCATTTTCCTGCACTATCCCCGTAACCCCTGATGTTTTTAATATATAGAAAACTATCAATCTCAGTTTCCTTTTTCTAATATTCATTCAGGGATGTGGGTTTTGCTGGATGGCCGGAATTTGTTGTCCATCCCTAATTTCCCTTGAGGAAGTGGTGGTGAGTTTCCTTCTTGAACTGCTGCAGTCTTTGGGGTGCAGGTACACCAACAGTGCTGTTAGAAAGGATTTTGACCCAGCGACAGTGAAGGAACAGCGATATAGTTCCAAGTCAGGATGGTTTGTGGCTTGCAGGGGAACTTGCAGGTGGTTGTGTTCTCATGCATCTGCTGCCCTTGTCCTTCTAGATGGTAGAGGTTATGGGTTTGGAAGGTGCTGTTGAAGGTGAGTTGCTGCAGTGCATTTTATATATGGTACACCCGGCTGCCACTGTGCGTTGGTGGAGGACGGGAGTGAATGTTGAAGGTGGTGGATGGGGTGCCAGTCAAACGGTTCTAGATGATGTTGAGTTTCTTGAATGTTGTTGGAACTGCATCCAGGCAAGTGGAGAGTATTCCATCACACTCCTGCTTTGTGCCTTGTAGATGACGGACAGGCTTTTGGAGGTCAGGAGGCGAGTTACTCAGCGCAAAATTTCCAGCCTCTGACCTGCTTTTGTAGCCACAGTATTTGTGTGGCTGGTCCAGTTCAGTTTCTGGTCAATGGTGACCCCCAGGATGTTGACTGTGGGGGATTCAGTGATGGTAATGCCATTGAACATCAAGGGGAGATAGTTAGATTCTCTCTTGTTAGAGATGTTCCTGGCCTAGCACTTTTGTGGCACGAATGTTATTTGTCACTTATTAGCCCAAGCCTGGATATTGTCCAGGTCTTGCTGCATCCAGAAGTAGGCTACTTCAGTGGCGAAGGAGTCGCAAATGGTGCTGAACATTGTGCAATCATCAGTGAACATCCCCACTTCTGACCTTATGAAGGAGAGAAGGTCGTTGATGAAGCAGCTGAAGATGGTTGGGCCTAAGGAACTCCTGCAGTGATGTTCTGAGACTGAGATGATTCACTTCCAACAATCACAACCATCTCCCTTTATGCTAGGTATGACTCCAACCAGCCAGGAGTTTCCCCTGATTCTCATTGACTTCAGTTTTGCTAGGGCACCTTGATGCCATACTCGGTAAAATGCTGCCTTGATGTTAAGGGCAGTTACTCTCACCTCACCTCAAGTTCAGTTCTTTAGTCCATGTTTGAACCAAGGCTGTAATGAGGTGAGGAGCTGAGTGGCCCTGGTGTAACCCAAACTGAGCATTAGTGAGCAGGTTATTGCTGAGCAAGGGCTTCTTAATAGCACTGTCGATGACACCTTCCATCACTTTGCTGATAATTGAGAGTAGACTGATGGGGCGGTAATTGGCCGGGTGGGATTTGTCCTGCTTTTTGTGCAAAGGACATACCTGGGCAATTTTTCACATTGCCAGGAGAATACCAGTGTTGTAGCTGTACTGGAACAGTTTGGGTAGGGGCGTCAGACCCATAGCCTTTGCAGTATCCAGTGCCTTCAGCCGTTTTTTGATATCTCGTGGAGTGAATCAGATTAGCTGAAGACTGACATCTGTGATGCTGGAGACCTCAGGAGGAGGCCGAGATGCATCATCTACTCAGCATTTCTGGCTGAAGATGGATGGAAATGCTTCATCCATGTCTTTTGCACTGATGTGCTGGGCTCCTCCATTATTGAGGATGGGGATATTTGTGGAGCCTACTCACCCTGTCAGTTGTTTAATTGTCCACCACCATTCACGACTGGATGTGGCAGGACTGCAGAGCTTAGATTTGATCCGTTGGTTATGGGATCGCTTAGCCCTGTCCATTGCGTGCTGCTTCTGCTGTTTGGTATGCAAGTAGTTCTGTGTTGTAGCTTCACCAGGCTGACACCTCATATTTAGGTATACCTGGTGCTGCTCCTGGCATGCCCTCCTGCACTCTTCATTGAGCCAGGGTTGGTCTCCTGGCTTGATGGTAATGGTAGAGTGGGGGATATGCCGGGCCATGAGATTACAGGTTGTAGTAAAATACAATTCTGATGCTGCTGACGGCGCACAGCGTTTCATGGATCCCAAGTTTTGCATTGCTAGATCTGTTCAAAATCTATCCCATTTAGCATGTGGTGGTAGTGCCAAGCAACACAACGGTGGGTATCCTCAACATGAAGATGGGACTTCATTTCCACAAGGACAGTGCAGTGGTCGTTCTTACCACTACTGTCATGGGCAGATGCATCTGCGACAGGTAGATTGGTAAGGATGAGATGAAGTAGGTTTTCCGTCTTGTTGGTTCCCTCCGCACCTGCGCAGACCCAGTCTAGCAGCTATGTCCTTTAGGACTCGACTCACGGTGGTGGTACTGAGCCACTCTTGGTGATGGACATTGAAGGTCCCCCACACAGAGTACATTCTGTGCCCTTGCCAGCCTCAGTGCTTCCTCCAAGTGGTGTTCAATGTGGAGAAGCACTGATTCATCAGCCGAAGGGAAGTGGTAGGTGGTAATTGACAGGAGGTTTCCTTGCCCATGTTTGACATGATGCCATGAGACTTCATGGGGTCCAGAGTCAATGTTGAGGACTCCCAGGGCAACTCCCTCCCGACTATATACTACTGTGCCGCCACCTCTGGTGGGTCTCTCCTGCTGGTAGGACAGGACATACTCAGTGATGGTAGTGTCTGGGATATTGTCTGCAAGGTATGATTCCATGAGTATGACTATGTCAGGCTGTCGCTTGACTAGTCTGTGGGACAGCTCTCCCGATTTTGGCACAAGCTCCCAGATGTTAGTAACAGGACTTTGCAGGGTTGACAGGGCTGTGTTTGCCATTGTCATATCCAGCCCCTAGGTCGATGCTGGGTGTCCATCCGATTTCATTCCTTTCCTTAGACTTTGTAGCGGTTTGATGCAGCTGAGTCAAAAAAGAGTCAACCAGATTTCTGTGGGTATGAAGTCACATGTAGACCAGACCAGGTAAGGATGGCAGATTTCCTTCTCGAAAGGGCATTAGTGAGCCAGATGGGATTTTACAGCAATCAACAATGGTTTCATGGTCACCACTAGACTAGCTATTAATTCCAGCTTTATTAATTGAATTCAAATTTTACCATCTGCCGTGGTGGGATTCGAACCCATGTCCCCAGAGGATTAGCCTGGGGCTCTGGATTACTTGTCTAGTGACATTACCAATATCCCACCATCTCTGTGAGCATACTCAACGACTGACCCTCCACTGCCCTCTGGGGTAGAGAATTCCAAAGATTCACCACCCTCTGAGTGAAGAAATTCCTCCTCATCTCAGTCCTCAATGGCCTTCCCCTTATTCTGAGACTGTGTTTCCTGGTTCTAAACTCCCCAGCCAGGGAAAGCACCACCTGTTGAACCCTGTAAGAATTTTGCATGTTTGAATGAGATCTCGCTCATTGTTCTAAACTCCAGAGAATAAATGCCCCCAGTCTATTTAATCTTTCCTCAAAGGACAATCCCTCCTTCCCAGGAATTAGTTTGGTGAACCATTGTTGTACTCCCTCTATGGCAAGTATATCTCTCCTTAAGTAAAGAGACCAAAACTGCACACAATACTTCAAGTGTGGTCTCACCAAGGCTCTATATAATTGCAGTAAGACATCTTTACTCCTACACTCAAATCCTCTTGTAATGAAGGCCAACATACCATTTGCCTTCTTAATTGCTTGCTGTACCTGCATGTTAGCTTTCAGTGACTCATGAACAAGGACACCCAAGTTCCTTTGAAATTCAACACTTCCCAGCATCTCACCATTTAAGAAATACTCTGTATTTCTGTTTTTCCTACCAAAATGGACAACCTCACATTTCTCCACGTTGTATTCCATCTGCTAAATTTTTGCCCACTCATTTAGCCTCTCCCCTTGAAGCATCTTTGCATCCTCTTCGTGCGGGAAAATGTAACAAAATCCTTGAACATTATGAGGATTTTGTATCCAGAGAAAAAGTGACCCCACACTCCTCAAGTGTAGTGACTAAGCCCATAGTCATACTTAGCGATACAGGGGCCACCTAATCCCTTCTGCTGGGAAAAGGCATGACCTTTCCCCCAGAGAGTGCAGTGAATGCTAGGGTGCTAGCAAATGGTATCGGAGGAAGGTATATGCCCATACTTTTATACCAGGTGCACGTGCCAGGTTGTGGGGAAACCACAACCTGTAATAAAACCTGCAGCCCTAATTCCCATGCCACCTTTTGGGAAACTGTTCAGCAGAGTGCTGGTAGCTTGTGTGGGACCGCTGCCAAAAACAAAAGGGAGCTACCAGTATCTACTCACCATTATGGATGTTGCTCCTCAATTTCCAGGGGCTATCCCTCTAAGAACTATCTCTGCTAAGGTAGTGATGGAGGGGATAACCCAATTCTTCACCTGATATGGGCTGCCTGCTGAGATCCAGTCGGGTCAGGGCACAAATTTTATGTCCAACATTTTTCAAAAGGTCATGTGTAATCTGGGCATATCCCAGCTAAAGTCCTCAGCCTACCAGCCACAGTCACAAGGGGCTTTGGAGCGGTATCACGATGTATCACCAGACCCTAAAGACAATGATCAGAGCATACTGCTATTAGTACCCCCATGAGGTAGCGTATGGGTAGAGTTTAGGTAAAAAAAAGGGACAGCCACATTGCTAGGTGTTTATTATAGACCCCCAGATAGTCAGCGGGAAATTGAGGAGCAAATATGTGCGCAATTTGCAGAGGTGTGTAAAAATAATAGGGTAATTATATTAGGTGATTTCAACTTTCCCAACATTAATTGGGATAGTCATGGTGTTAAGGGCTTAGATGGAGTGGAGTTCTTAAAATGTATACAGGAGAACATTTTAGCTCAATATGTAGAGGATCCAACAAGGGAGGGTGCAGTGCTGGACCTAATTCTGGGGAATGAAGCCGGACAGGTGGCTGATATGTTGGTGGGGGAGCATTTTGGTGATAGCGACCGCAACATGGTACAATTTAAGCTTGTTACGGAGAAAGAAATAGACAAGTTGCAAAAAAGGTTTTGGATTGGGGGAGAGCGAGTTTTAGTAAAATAAGGCAGGATCTGGCCAAGGTAGACTGGAAAGAGTTACTTGTCGGGAAATCTACAGAAGAGCAGTGGGGGGCATTCAAAAAGGAAATGGGGAGGGTACAGGCCCAACATGTTCCCTCTAGGGTAATAGGTAGGAGCAACAAGCCCAGAGAACCATGGATGACCAGAAGCATTCAGGGTACGATGAGAAGGAAAAGAGAGGCTTTTAGCAAACACAAGTTGAGCAAATCAATGGAAGCATTAGTGGAGTACAGAAAGTGTAGGATGGAGCTTAAGAAAGCAATTAGGAGAGCAAAGAGGGGATATGAGAAAGCTCTGGCTGGTAAAAGTAGGGAAAATCCCAAGATATTCTATAAGTATATCAATGGGAAAAGAATAACCAGGGAAAGAGTAGGACCCATTAGGGACCAAGGGGGAAATTTGTGGGTGAAGCTAGAGGACATTGGTAGGGTGTTGAACGAATACTTCACATCTGTCTTCACCCAAGAGAAAGAGGATGTAGATATGGAACTTAGAGAGAGAGACTGTGAGGTTCTTGAGCAAATTGTCATAGGGAGTGACAAGGTATTGGAGGTTTTGGAAGGCTTAAAAGTGGACAAATCTCCAGGTCCGGACAATTTGTGTCCCAGGATGCTGTGGGAGGCAAGGGTGGCGATTGCAGGGGCTCTGACCCTAATTTTTAATTCCTCTCTGGCCACGGGGGAGGTGCCAGAGGACTGGAGAACAGCTAATGTGGTCCCACTGTTTAAGAAAGGTTGTAGAGATAAGCCAGGGAACTACAGACCAGTAAGTCTCACGTCAGTGGTAGGGAAACTATTGGAGAAAATTCTGAAGGAGACAATCTATCACTACTTGGAGAGGCAAAATTTGATTAGGAATAGTCAGCATGGCTTTGTCAGAGGGAGGTCATGCCTAACAAATTTGATTGAATTTTTTGAGCATGTGACCAGGTGTGTAGATGAGGGTAGTGCAGTTGATGTAGTTTACATGGATTTCAGCAAAGCCTTTGACAAGGTCCCACATGGGAGACTTTATCAAGAAATCAAATGAACATGGGATACAAGGTAACTTGATAAGGTGGATTCAAAATTGGCTTAGCTGTAGTAGACAGAGAGTGATGACAGACGGCTGTTTTGGTGACTGGAAGCCAGTGTCCAGTGGCATACCACAGGGATCTGTGCTGGATCCCCTATTGTTTGCCATTTATATAAACGACATAGATGACTATGTGGGGGGTAGGATCAGTAAGTTTGCGGATGACACAAAGATTGGCCGAGTGGTTAACAGTGAGGTGGAGTGTCTTAGGTGACAGGAAGATATAGATGGGATGGTCAAATGGGCAGAAAAGTGGCAGATGGAATTTAACGCTGAAAAGTGTGAGGTGATACATTATGGAAGGAGTAATGTGACACGGAAGTATTCAATGAATGGCCTGACACTGGGAAGTTCCGAGGAACAAAGAGACCTTGGCGTGTTTGTCCATAGATCCCTGAAGGCAGAAGGGCAGGTTAAAAGGGTGGTGAGAAAGGGATATGGGACACTTGCCTTTATCAATCGAGGCATAGATTACAAAAGCAGGGAGGTCATGTTGGAACAAAAACAAGAAATGCTGGATTCACTCAGCAGGTCTGGCAGCATCTGTGGAAAGAGAAGCAGAGTTAACGTTTCGGGTCAGTGACCCTTCTTCGGAACTGACAAATATTAGAAAAGTCACAGATTATAAACAAGTGAGGTGGGGGTTGGGCAAGAGATAACAAAGGAGAAGGTGCAGATGGGACCAGGCCACATAGCTCATGTCCAACAGGTCATGTTGGAGTTGTATAGAACTTTGGTAAGGCCACAGCGGGAGTACTGTGTGCAATTCTAGTCGCCACATTGTAGGAAGGATGTGAATACATTGGAGGGAGTGCAGCGGCGATTCACCAAGATGTTGCCTGGGATGGAACATTTAAGCTATGAAGAGAGGTTGGATAGGCTTGGGTTGTTTTCACTGGAGCAGAGAAGACTGAGGGGTGACCTGATCGAGGTGTACAAGATTATGAGGGACATGGACAGGGTGGATAGGGAGCAGCTGTTCCCCTTAGTTGAAGGGTCAGTTACGAGGGGTCACAACCTTAAGGTAAGGGGCGGGAGGTTTAAGGGGGATTTGAGGAAGAACTTTTTTACCCAGGGGGTGGTGACAGTCTGGAATGCACTACCTGGGAGGGTGGTAGAGGCGGGCTGCCTCACATCCTTTAAAAAGTACCTGGATGAGCACTTGGCATGTCATAACATTCAAGGCTATGGGCCAAGTGCTGGCAAATGGGATTAGGTAGACAGGTCAGGTGTCTTTAATGCATCGGTGCAGACTCGATGATTCTGTGATTCTGTGATGACTGGGACAAAGGGCTGGAATTTCTTCTGTTTGCTACTAGGGACTCACCCAATGAGCCCACTGGCTTTAGTCCCTTTGAATTCGTTTATGGACACGAGGTGAGAGGTCATCTTAAACTAATCGAGGAAAAGTTTTTAGGACCAAGGGCTGAATCTTAATTGTTCGACTACATCTCCATGTTCTGAGAATGGCTCACGAGAGCCTGTGCAGTGGCTCAGGAACATCTAAACACCTCACAGACAGCTATGAAAAGACAGGCGGATAAACATGCCAAAGTCAGAACATTTCAGCCCGAGACCATGTGTTAGTGTTATTACCAATAGAGGGAGAAACATTGAAAGCCCGGTTCAGTGGCCCATACAGAGTAGTAAAGAGAATTAGCCAGGTGAATTATATAATTGATGCCCCAGATCATAGGAGAAAGCAAAGGCTGTGCCACATCAATATGTTAAAATGGTATCACAGCCGGGAAGGGGACAAACAAGCACAGGTCTGTCAGACAGTCAAAAAAGAGGAGGGCGAAAGGAAGAGTGAGGGGAGTTAGAGGGAGGCCAGGAGGATTCACAAATCGAATACTCTACCGAATGGTTAACTAACACTGAAATGTTAGGGAAATTAAACACCGTACTCTCCTATTTAAATGCAGAACAAAGAGGAGATCTAACATAATAATAGCAGCTTTTCAGAAAGGTACAGTGATAATTATGGGGGATTTTAACCTACATTTAGACTGGAAAAATCAGGTGGGCAGAGACAGCCTAGATGAGGAGTACACAGAATGTTTTCGGGATAATTTCTTGGAACAGTACATTCTGGAGCCAACCAAAGAGCAGGCTATACTAGACCTGGTATTGTGCAACGAGAGGGTATTAATTAATGACCTAATAGTTAAGCGCCCCTGGGTAGCAGCTATCATAATATGATTGAATTTTACATTCAGTTTGAGGGAGAGAAGAGTGGGTCCAAGACTCGTATTTTAAACTCTAATAAGGGCAATTATGAGGGCATGAAAGCAGAGCTAGCTAAAGTGAACTGGCAAGTTAGGTTAAGGAATAGGTCAATAGAGATGTAGTGGCAGACATTTAAGCAAGTATTTCAGAATACACAGAATAGATACATTTCAATGAGAAATAAAAATTCCAAGGGGGGGACCTGCCATCCGTGGTTAACTAAAACAGTTAAAGATAGTATCAAACTTAAAGAAAAAGCATATAATTGTGCATAGACTGATACCTGGAATGGGTGGGCTATCTTAGGAAAGATTGGACAGGCTAGGCTTGTATCCGATGGAATTTAGAATAGTAAGAGGCAACTTAATTGAAACATATAAGATCCTGAGGGGTCTTAACAGGATGGATGTGGAAAGGATTTTTCTCCTTGTGGGAGAATCTAAAACTAGGGGTCACTTTGAAAATAAGGGGTCGCCCATTTAAGACAGAGATGAGGAGAAATTTTTTCTCTCAGAGGGTCATGTGTCTTTGGAACATGCTTCCTCAAAAGGAGGTGGAAGCAGAGTCTTTGAATATGTTTAAGGCAGAGGTAGATAGATTCTTGATAAGCAAGGAGATGAAAGTTATCGGGGGTAGGCGGGAATGTGGAGTAATCAGTTCAGCCATGAACATATTGAATGGATGACCAGGCTCGTGGGGCTGATTGGCCTATTCCTGCTCCTAATTTGTATGTTCATAAGGCTGCTCATAGCGTTTAAAGGGATCTGCAAGGATAAACCAGAATACACAACCCTAAACCTGCATCATGTGGATGTAGGAGAGACCCCTCCCATAAAACAAAATCCCTATTGCCTAGATCCCATGAAACTGGCTCACCTTTGGGAGGAAATTCAGACTGAAGACCTAGAAAGTAAAGATTTAAATTCTGAAGGGAGACACAGAATGGCTCATAAGCCAAAGGGAAACCCTAAGCCCAAAAAGGTTTTTGTGGCAGATTTGTAGGGTGGTGATGGTGGTGGTGACTGAAAGTCAAGTATCCTAACTGAGGAGGAAATGTGGGCCAGACTGGATGAGCTGGAACAACAGGAAGAGAATGCAGGATGAAATTGATAGGTGGTCTCAATCTGCATGGAAAAAAATCCAGCACTGTGTTAAAGTACAAAATGACTATGAAGCACATCAAGGCAGGTTTCAAACTTTGCCTGAAAAAGTGTCTTATGATGTTATATTGCCACTTGGCCCACTTGCATTTATGCTAGGACAGGTAATCCACACAAATGAAGTCACCGTTTTACTAGGTTACAATTGGTTTGCAAAGGGCTCTGCAAAGCAAGCTGGTGGCCTGGTGGAGCACAGGAAAAAAACATATACAAAAAGCACTGGATGATCTTCACAAAGTTATGAATAACTTTGAATCCAGGGTTGAGTTCACTGATATAGAGGAACTGGAAAAGAAAGGTATTGTAGAAATACATGAGGAAATTCAGTGTATGCTGGAGCACAAGCTGATTGAGCCCAGTCAAAGCAGTTGGAGTTCCCCAGTTGTGCTCATGCACAATCCCAGATAAACAAATCTAAACCAGAGCATGGCTCTGACAGTGAGACTGTTGAGTGTGTGTACGGTTTCTTTTTCATTTGGACCTCATAATGAAATGTTCCTGTTCTCATGTTTCATTTCGCATGGTGGGGAGGTATCACACCAATGTGCTTTGTTGAATGATAATTTCCTATAATCCACTGATTGAAGATCTGAATTTCTATTTCTTTAAAAGACATTTTAAAAAAAGCTAAAAGGATGACTTTGCAGGCAGTTTAAGATGATCACCTAATTTGCAACAGTTTCTCCTACATTGCAAGGCTTGTGAGGAGGGAGACGAATTTTAGAGGACCCCAATGTCAGGCTCCAATATTGGCGGGGGCGGAGCGCAGAGAGAAGATCCTTTCCAGCAGAGGCACACCATGGAGCCCGACACCGGGAGGACAGGGCCTGATCCTCCCAGGGACCGCAAGTCTCCATGTTTGACCCCTGAATAATGAATAAAATGAATACATTAAAATACACTTACCTGTCATCTTACGGGCCCTCCCGAGCTTTCACTTCCCCATCTGGGGAAAGCAGGCACCACACTGGTGGAGAAAGGGAGAACGTAAGATTTTTAGTGGGGGGGAACGGGTCAAATTATCATCAGTGTTGGGGATGGTGGGAAGCGGTGAACTGTGAACTTTGTAGAGTTGGGGGGAGGGTCATATTTATAGGTTCAGTGTGTTGGCAGGGAGATAGGGTAGATACTTAATTTTATTGTTATTGGGGCGTGAGAAAGGGGCATCATAATTTTATTTGGTACATGTTGGGGGGGGGGTATCTCTTTAAAAATTTGAATAAACCGGTAGGGCTGGCTGCCCTTTAAAAATCGCGACAGCGCCTATGCACAGACGGCTGACGCATTGCCGGCGATGGACAGCCCACCCATCCTCATGACTGGGGGGGTGGGAAGGCCGCCCTGGCGATTTAAATGAGCCGCCGCATGGGAGATCGCAGTGGCTCTTCGGCGTGCAGCCCGTGCATGCAGGCAGCCATTTATTGAGCTCGCCGCCAAGATTGGCAGCGGGCTCTTAAAATCCAGCCCAACCAATCTACTTTTCCCCACTCTGTAACCTATTTGTGTATGCGTAAATCTCTGGTGTGTGTGTGTGAGTGAAAGTTGGTGCATAGTTTATTATTTTTATTCATTTGGTTTTGGTGCAATAAAGTTAACCTCTTTCTTTGTTAAAATCATGAAAACCTGTCTGATTGGTTCCTGTTATGATTATAGCAAGTAAGTAATCAAACACCTACTGTATTGGCCAGTATATCCACTCAAACCAGAAGAAGGAAAAGAGGCAAGCCCTTCGACTCCCTCCTCACCTGACTGTAACACTTTGCTATTTTTACAGATAGTTTATTCCACTGCAGTAAATGAGATTTATTGCAGCGAACACATGTTAAATAGATGAAAACGCAAAGGGATTTATGCATTTATTGCCATTCTATTATCAGTCTAATAGATTTTCTATGGTATTGATCATAATAAGTCAGAGATTATATTGGAAAAGGTGAACATCTCCATTGAAATAATTTGAAAATAAGTTCATAAGAGCTGACTCCAAATATAGTGCAATGTTATTTGATTGGTTTGTGGAAAATAAAAGTATTTATTTACTTTAACTATTGGAGATAGATAAATAATTTTGTTCCTTTGCATAGCAAGTTTACCTACAATAAGTCACTTAGGGGAGCAGCAATTACTCTTATTGCCCACTTGTTTATATTGTGGCTTTTTATATCAATAGCCAAGAAATATATGAACTTTCGGCAACCCTCTCTTGTTTACATCTTTCCTCCTTGTCAAAGATTTCTGCAATAGTAATTGTTGAGTGTTGTTCTTGTAGCAGTAGTTGTAGCATAGATGGTGGCGGTGGGGGGGGGGGGGGGTGGTGTTGTAGATAAAGTTTAGGAATCTACATGAGGCCAACTAATATCTCTATTATATATACATTACTATTTACACTCTCCTCAAGCCTCCTTAGCTAGCATCCTTCGTGCTGCTACTCTCTTCTCTCACAAAGCCCATTACCATTTAACTATTACATCATCATCCCTACAGTGGAAGGGGTTGCTCTTACTGTCTCCAACCTTAACCCTTACATGTCCTGATTCTACATCTCCCCCTAATCTTTATGCAACATTTTCTGAAACACATATACATTTGTGACTTAACCTATCACCCTTTCTCCCCACAAGTGTCCTTTCTCCCCACAAGTGTCTGACTTAGTCTGTTTAGAGATCTCACAACAGTCCCCGATCTTGTTTTAGTCTGACTGGGATGATCAGTAGTCTTCCTTGTAAGTCTGGACTGCTGACTTGGTTGATTTAGTTTAGTTTATAGATACAGCACTGAAACAGGCCCTTCGGCCCACCGAGTCTGTGCCGACCATCAACCACCCGTTTACACTAATCCTACACTAATCTCATATTCCTATCACATCCCCACCTATCCCTATATATTTCCCTACCACCTACCTATACTAGGGGCAATTTCTAATGGCCAATTTACCTATCAACCTGCAAGTCTTTGGCATGTGGGAGGAAACCGGAGCACCCGGAGGAAACCCACGCAGACACAGGGAGAACTTGCAAACTCCACACAGGCAGTACCCGGAATTGAACCCGGGTCGCTGGAGCTGTGAGGCTGCGGTGCTAACCACTGCGCCACTGTGCCGCCCTAAGGGATGTAGTATTCTGTTTACTTTGGGTTTGTTCAACGTCATTTGGGTCTTCCAAATGAATGATCGACTGTTGCTCCTGGGGAATAGAGATAATGTTTCTACTATTTCAACATATGTTTCCTTCAGCTGTGTGTACCGCATACAATCTCTGATAGTTTTCATTTCTGAGGATTACAGTACCTTCCCTTTTTAGGTCAAGTATACATACTATTTGGCCTTCATTCAGTTTCAGTAAGTCTCCGACACAAAATCATTTGTTGTAATTCCGAGCTGTTGCCTTCTATTGTAAGACTCTAAAATAGCGTGTCTCACTTCCCTCTAAAGTTCTGACCCCACATTAGGTATCAATGACAAGAAACAAACTTTGGATACAATTTCCACTTTGTGTAGAAAACCTTTATTAAACCACTAAGCAATAGTATATACTGACAACACCAGTTGTTTAGTTAGACCCGTGTACAGGCGTTCGTTCCCGGGTGGTCAGTCTGCTGAACGATTTCGTCCGCATGACTTCCTGTGACTGATCAAGTCACACTTCCCAGCTGCAGCAACAGTGTCTTTGTGGGCTGTGGCTTTAGACCCTTTTCTGACCCTAATCCCTATAAGATAATGTCTCGGATTGGGTCAATAGATTGGGTTTCAGTGCCTTATCAATCCCACCATGGCTATGAAAGACCACCTGTATGTGGTTATTATAAAAGCAAAATACTGCGGATGCTGGAAATCTGAAACAAAAACAAGAAATGCTGGAATCACTCAGCAGGTCTGGCAGCATCTGTGGAAAGAGAAGCAGAGTTAACATTTCGGGTCAGTGACCCTTCTTCGGAACTGACAAATATTAGAAAAGTCACAGATTATAAGCAAGTGAGGTGGGGGTGGGGCAAGAGATAACAAAGGAGAAGGTGCAGATTGGACCAGGCGACATAGCTCACCAAAAGGTCACGGAGCAAAGGCAAACAATATGTTAATGGTGTGTTGAAAGACAAAGCATTAGTACAGATTAGGTGTAAATACACTAAATATTAAACAGCAGCAAGTGCAAACCTGAAAAAAAACCTGAAAAAACGTGATGTACCACAGGGATCGGTGCTGGGACCCGTGCTGTTTGTAGTGTACATTAATGATTTAGACGTGAATATAGGAGGTATGATCAGTAAGTTCACAGATGACACGAAAATTGGTGGTGTCGTAAGTAGTGAGGAGGAAAGCCTTAGATTACAGGACGATATAGATGGGCTGGTAAACTGGGCAGAGCAGTGGCAAATGGAATTTAATCCTGAGAAGTGTGAGGTGATGCATTTTGGGAGGACTAACAAGGCAATGGAATATATGATGGATGGTAAGACCCTAGGTGATGGTGCTCGCTGTTGATCTCAATCAAAGCTACCCAAAAGAAAAGAAAGACTTGCATTTATATAGTGCCTTTCATGACCACCAGAAATCTCCAAGTGCTTGACAGCCAATGAAGTACTTTTTGAAGTGTAGTCATTGTTGTAATGCAGGAAACATGGCAGCCAGTATGTGCACAGCAAACTCCCACAAACAGCAATGTGATAACGACCAGATAATCTGTTTTTTGTGATGTTGATTGAAGGATAAATATTGGTTAGGCCATCAGGGATTACTCCCCTGTTCTTTTTCAAGATAATGCCATAGGATCTTTTGTGTCCACCAGAGGACTTTGTTTAATGTCACATCTGAAAGATAGCACTTCTAACAATATAGTGCTCCCTCAGTACTACACTGGAGTGTCAGACTTGTTTTTTGTGCTCAAGTCCTGGAATGGGACTTGAACCCTAAACCTTGTAATTCAGATGGAAGAGTGCTACTGAAAGATCCACAGCTGACACCAAAGATGCCCACATTGATTTAGCAGGCTGTAGAGCATAATTCTCCTCTTTCCCAATGTAGTTTCAATTTGGTGCCATCTACTGGGGATCTATGGTGTCCAGCAACAATACAGACTGCATGCAGGCTGATCAGCCAATCAGATTGTAGAATTCTCGCAGACAGCAAAGCTGGAAGTTAAAAGCAGGGAATAGAAATCACATTTAAATCATTGTACAGAAGGCAAAATAAAGATTGGGATAGGCACATGGAGTTAAGAGAGAAACATAAATATCATAACAAAAGCTTAAAAATAAGATATTTTATTAAAAGTCTGTAATTTTTATGAGATTCAGATTTCATACTTGTAAAATTAGTTCTTTTTAGGACCAGTGAGGTTGTTCAATGCTATCTATGACATTTTCATTGACGTTTCCAGTGAGAATATTGTGCAAACAGTTAAAGTTTATAATAAGTCAGTGATTTCAAATGATTTCAACTGCAAAGACTACAACAGCACACCCTGTGGAGGAGCAGGATATCAGTGGCATAAATTTCCAGATTTCCATGTTTAATTGCGCATGTGCAACCACCTCACTGTTATTACCACCACAAATTCTGGGCCATAATCTGTAGGCACGGCAGTCACCTTCTATAGACTCAAACTCTACCTGTTTGATTAATTCCCTTATTTGATTGACAGTTGAAGTGGTATAGACTTCAACACTCATTCCTTCCTACTGCTCCCTTGATTTTTTTATGCCAAGGTCTTTTCTCCAGGCTTTCCTTTCCTTAATGGAATACACAGGGTTATTGAAGTGAAAATAGGGTGAAAAAGGTATATGGGCTTACCCCCTAAAGAGGACAAGATCCTCCGTTATTAACAATGCCATCTGGTTTCTGCTGGTATATCTGGATCCAAGAGCAGGCAATGAATCTAGTAATACTGTCCAACGTCACTAATTTTAAGATGGAATATCCAGCTTTTTTTATATTTCAGGCCAGTTTTCAGGACAATGAGCTAATTGAGCTGCTCTCCTGCAGTTAGTTTTGTAGCATGTAACCAGTCGTTCTGTAAATCAACTATACTCTTGGGGGCTCAACCTTTTTTACAGATGTAGGCTGAATATGGCATTTTGCACAGTGGTAGATGTGAAGAAATGAAGTTATAATGTTATATGGAGCTGTCCATGCCTCATGATGACAATACTGAACCATGCTGATGTCACTACAGTATTGTGTTTACATTTGTTACCTCTAGAGTCAGCTATTCCAATGCTCTCCTGACCGTCTGTCCACCCACCTTACAACCTCCGTAACCTTGAGCTCATCCTGTACTTTGCTGTCTAACTTGTATCAAATCCTGTTCACCCATCATCCGGGGCTCGCTGACCTACATTGGCTCCCGGTCTGGCAATGCCTTCATTTTAAAATTATCATCCTTGTTTTCAAATCCCTCCATAACCGCATCCCTCCCTACCTCTGTCGCCTCCTCCAGCTCGAAAACCCATCAAGATATCTGTGCTGCTCCAATTCTGGTCTCTTGAGCATCCCTGATTTTAATGGTTCCACGATTGGTGGCCATGCCTTCTGCTGCCTAGGCACTAAGTCTGGAATTCCCTCCCAAAACCTCTGCTTCTCTCTACCTCACTTTCTTTCTTTAACACACTCCTTAAAACCTACCTCTTTGACCAAGATTTGGGTCATCTGCCTTAATATCTCCATATTTTTTGATAATGCTCCTCTGAAGACCCTTGGGACAGTTTACTGTGTTAAAGATACTGATATAGAGTCATAGAGACATTTATGGCATAGAAGGAGGCCATTTGGCCCATCGAGTCTATGCTGGCTCTCTACGGAGCAATCCAGACAGTCCCACTTCCCGCTCAATCCCCATAGCTCTTCAATTTTATTTCCTCCAAGTGTCTATCCAATTTCCTTTTGAAATCACTGATTGTCTCCACTTCCACCATCCTCATGGCAGTGAGTTCAAGGTCATTACCACTCGCTGTATAAAAAAGTTCCTCACGTTCCGCCCGCATCTTTTGCCCAAAACCTTCAATCTGTGTCCCCTAGTCCTTGTACCTTCAGTTAATGGGAACAGCTTTTCCTTGTCTAACTTATCTAACCCTGTCATAATCTTCAATACCTCTACCAAATCTCCCCTCAATCTCCTTTGCTCCAGGGAGACCAACCCCAGCTTCTCCAACCTAACCTTGAACTAAAAAGTCCCTATCTCTGGAACCATTCAAGTAAATCTCCTCTGCACCTTCTCAAGGACTCTCACATCCTTCCTGAAGTGTAGTGACCAGAACTGGACACAATATTCTAATTGGGGCCTAACCAGAGCTTTATTAAGGTTCAGCATAACGTCCCTGCTTTTGTACCCTACAGCTGGAATTTTACATTAAGGCAGTGGCCAAACCCACCAGCTAAAAAGGCTTGGAGGCCACGCAGCAATTTTGTGTGGCCCAGGCCCTCATTTGGCCTCTGTCAGGACTTGCACCCCTCTAAAGCAGTTAGTCCCACTTTCCAGTGCTGTTTAGCCAATCAGAAGGGCAGCAGCTTTTCAGCCCCAGCAGTGGCCACTAAAGGACTGCTACCCGACCCGAACCCGATGACATGCGTCGGGTTCAGGTCAGGTCGGACCCCTCTTCTGGGTCTGGCTTTTGGGCTCGGCTCGGGTCGGGCCGGACACACGCGGTAAGTGCTCTGCTGGTAAGTATTAAAAATAAAAAACTTACCTAAGCTGGGAGTCTGGGACGAAACTGAGTCTGCGCAGTGAGCGAGTGACATCACTATGACGTCATCACGCACACGCTGCAGCTTCCTGGAGGTTTCGAGTCAGACGGTAAGTCAAGGGGTGGTCAGGTTGGGCTCGGGTCGGGTCAGGTCGGGTTGGGCACGGGGCAAAATTGGAGGGACTTGGGCTGAATCGGGCTCGGGTCCACTGTGGATCGGTAGGGTTCAGGTTGGGTTCTTTTTCCTGACTCGAGCAGCCTATTGGTGGCCACTGCACCCACAAAGAAGATGATGGACATTGCTCTTCAGGAAAGTAAGTGGAGTTTGGGCCTCACCAGAGACAATCAGCTGGGCCCTGGTGAGGGTGGTGGCGATCGGACTATGGGGTGGGGGCGGGGTAGTTTTAGCAGAGGTGGGGGGACTGGTGCTGCTGGGGGTGGGGGTCACAGGATGCCTGATCAGGTATCATTGGGTGGCCTCCACAGGTGCTGCAGTGTCCGTCAGCCACTGGAAAGTTACCAGCGGCAGTGGGAGGAGACCCTTAAGTGGCAATTAATTTTCGGTGGGCCTTGTGCCACCTCTCCCACTGCGCATGGCGCCCCCCACCCCACCACTCCCCACTCGATTTTACATGACGCCCCCACCTCCCAGACCGCTCCCGGGGATGGACAATTCCAGCCGATGCCTCTATTTATGGAGCCCATATGCTTTGCTAGCCACTCTCTCAATATGTCCTGCCACCTTCAAAGCTTGATGTACATGCACCCCCAGGTCCCTCTGTTCCTACACATTCTTTAGACCTGTGCCATTAAGTCTATATTGCCTCACCCTATCCCTTCTGCCAAAATGCATCACCTCACACTTGTCTGTAATAAATTCTATTTGTCACTTGTCTGCCCATTCTGCTAGGCTATCTATGTCCTGCTGCAGGCGGTTCCTATCATCCTCACTGTTTGCCACTCCTCCAAGTTTGGTATCATCAACAAATTTTGAAATTCTACTCTGTATTCCAACATCCAAGTCATTTATATAGAGCAGAAAAATACAGTGGTCCCAGCATCGACCCTTGGGGAACACCACTGTCTATTATTTTCTAGTCTGAAAAACAACCATTTACCACGACTCATTGTTTTCTGACCTGAAACCAATTTTTTATCCATTTGGACACTGACACTCCTATTCCATGAGCCTCAATTTTATTAACCAGCCTTTTATGTGGTATTTTATCAAAAGTTTCTTAAAATCCAAATAAACAACATCTAATACAGGTGGGAAGTATACAGTAAATGGCAGAACCCTTAGGAGTATTGACAGGCAGAGAGATCTGGGCGTACAGGTCCACAGGTCACTGAAAGTGGCAACGCAGGTGGATAAGGTAGTCAAGAAGGCATACGGCATGCTTGTCTTCATCAGTCGGGGCATAGAGTATAAAAATTGGCAAGTCATGCTGCAGCTGTACAGAACTTTAGTTAGGCCACACTTAGAATATTGCGTGCAATTCTGGGCGCCACAATACCAGAAGGATGTGGAGGCTTTGGAGAGGGTACAGAAGAGGTTTACCAGGATGTTGCATGGTCTGGAGGGCATTAGCTATGAGGAGAGGTTGGATAAACTCGGATTGTTTTCACTGGAACGACGGAATTGGAGGGGTGACATGATAGAGGTTTACAAAGTTATGAGTGACATGGACAGAGTGGATAGTCAGAAGCTTTTTCCCAGGGTGGAAGAGTCAGTTACTAGGGGACATAGGTTTAAGGTGCGAGGGGCAAAGTTTAGAGGGATGTGCGAGGCAAGTTCTTTACACAGAGGATGGTGAGTGCCTGGAACTTGCTGCCGGGGGAGGTGTTGGAAGCAAGTACAATAGCGACGTTTAAGAGGCATCTTGACAAATACATGAATAGGATGGGAATAGAGGGATACGGTCCCCGGAACTGCAGAAGGTTTTAGACAGGCATCAAGATCGGTGCAGGCTTGGAGGGCTGAATGGCCTGTTCCTGTGCTGTACTGTTCTTTGTTCTTTGTTATCTACCACATTCTCTACATCAACCTTCTCTGTTCCTTCATCAAAAAATTTAATTAGATTAGTCAAGCATGATCTGCCTTTTACAAATCCATGCTGGATATCCTTAATTAACTCAAACCTCTCCAAGTGCCTGTTGATGTTTTCTCTGATTATTGTTTCTAAAACCTTACCCACCACTGATATTAAACTAACTGGTGAATAAAGGTGTCTCATTTGCCACTCTCCAATCCTCTGGCACCTCCCCCATATCTCAGAAAAATTGGAAGATTATGCCAAGCCCTTCCGCTATCTCCACCCCCACTACTTTTACCAATCTGGGATGCTAACCAGGTGACTTATGGACCCTAAGCATAGCCAGCCTTTCCAGTACCTGCTCCCTCTCAATTTTTACCCTATCTATTGCCTCTACTCCTCTTCCCTAGTAAACAATACAAAATGTGCCTTAAGTATGCTAGCCTTGTCCTTTGCCCTGAAGCATATATTACTCTCTGTCCCTAATAGGCTCCAACTCTTACTAACCATTTACTATTTACATGCCAGCAGAAGATTCATCCATTCCCTTTTATGTTGACTGCCGTTATCGTCTCATATTCTCTCTTTGCCAGTCTTATTTTCCTCTTCACCTTCCCTCTCAACTTAATGAATTTGGCCTGGTTCTCACTTGAAGAGTTCATCTGACATGCATCATACACCCTCTTCTTTGTTTCATTATAATCTCTATCTCCCTCGTCATCCAAGGAGCCCTGTTTTTAGTTGCCCTACCTTTTGCCCTTGTTTGAATGTACCTAGTCTATACCTGAAGCATCTCTTCCTTAAAGATAGCCCATTGCTCCATTACAGATTTTCCTGTCAGTCTTTGGTTCTATTTTAACCTGGCTAGAACCCTTCTCATTGCATTGCAATTACCCCTCTTCCAATCTAGCTGTTCTACCTAATATTGTTCCTTGCTTTTCCACATTACTAGTCTGAACCTTATAATACAATGATCACTCTTATCCAAGTGCACCCCCAAAGACACTTGGTCCACTTGACCGCCTCATTTCCCAGCACCAGATCCAGCAACACCACCTTTCTAGTTGGGCTGAGAACATACTGATCAAGGAAGTTCACCTGAACACGTTTCAGAAAGTTCTCCCCTTCCTTTCCCTTTACCCTAACATTATCTCAATCAACAAAAAATGTTGAAAATACTCAGCAGGTCTGGCTGCATCTGTGGAGAGAGAAGTAAAGTTAAGATTTCAGATCTGTGACCTTTCATCAGGTAAAAGGGCAGGCCTGTTTTTTTTTAGAGATACAGCACTGAAACAGGCCCTTCGGCCCACCGAGTCTGTGCCTACCATCAACCACCCATTTATACTTCTTTTGGGCCTCCTTATCTCGAGAGACAATGGATACGCGCCTGGAGGTGGTCAGTGGTTTGTGAAGCAGCGCCTGGAGTGGCTATAAAGGCCAATTCTGGAGTGACAGGCTCTTCCACAGGTGCTGCAGAGAAATTTGTTTGTTGGGGCTGTTGCACAGTTGGCTCTCCCCTTGCGCCTCTGTCTTTTTTCCTGCCAACTACTAAGTCTCTTCGACTCGCCACAATTTAGCCCTGTCTTTATGGCTGCCCGCCAGCTCTGGCGAATGCTGGCAACTGACTCCCACGACTTGTGATCAATGTCACACGATTTCATGTCGCGTTTGCAGACGTCTTTATAACGGAGACATGGACGGCCGGTGGGTCTGATACCAGTGGCGAGCTCGCTGTACAATGTGTCTTTGGGGATCCTGCCATCTTCCATGCGGCTCACATGGCCAAGCCATCTCAAGCGCCGCTGACTCAGTAGTGTGTATAAGCTGGGGATGTTGGCCGCTTCAAGGACTTCTGTGTTGGAGATATAGTCCTGCCACCTGATGCCAAGTATTCTCCGAAGGCAGCGAAGATGGAATGAATTGAGACGTCGCTCTTGGCTGGCATACGTTGTCCAGGCCTCGCTGCCGTAGAGCAAGGTACTGAGGACACAGGCCTGATACACTCGGACTTTTGTGTTCCGTGTCAGTGCGCCATTTTCCCACACTCTCTTGGCCAGTCTGAACATAGCAGTGGAAGCCTTACCCATGCGCTTGTTGATTTCTGCATCTAGAGACAGGTTACTGGTGATAGTTGAGCCTAGGTAGGTGAACTCTTGAGGTGCCTACCATCAACCACCCATTTATACTAATCCCACACTAATTCCATATTCCTACCACATCCCCACCTGTCCCGATATTTCCCTACCACCTACTTATACTAGGGGCAATTTATAATGGCCAATTTACCTATCAACCTGCAAGTCTTTGGCATGTGGGAGGAAACCGGAGCACCCGGAGGAAACCCACGCAGACACAGGGAGAACTTGCAAACTCCACACAGGCAGTACCCAGAATTGAACCCGGGTCGCTGGAGCTGTGAGGCTGCAGTGCTAACCACTGCGCCACTGTGCCTGGGGACACCTTGGTCCATTCCTCCATTACCCCCAACACCTCGTCCCCTTCCCATGGCACCTTCCCCTGCAATCGCAAGAGGTGTAATACCTGCCCTCTTACCTCCTCTCTCCTCACTATCAAAGGCCCCAAACTCCCCCTGCTCTCATACCAACATTTCTGTCTTTGGCCTGCTCCAGTATTCCAGTGAACATCAACACAAGCTCGAGGGGCAGCGCCTGATCTTTTGATTAGGCACTGTACAGCCTTGCGGACTGAACATTGAGTTCAATAACATCAGAGCATGACTGGCCTTTTTTAATATTTTATTTTTTAACCATGTGCATGCTTTTCATGTGGTCAGAGCTGATCATTATTCTGCCTTTAACAGTCTCTCTGGACTAATGCTTTGTCTTTCACCACAAGCATGAACACACGCTTTGCCTTTGTCCCAGGACAGCTTTGTTATTTAATCTCTCCTGCCCAATCAAACAACTTCCCCTTTGTCCTCTCCCCCACCCCCTCCCCTTCACTTGATTTAAACCTAATTCTTTTCTAACCTTTGCCAGTTCTGATGAAAGGGCACAGACCTGAAACGTTAACTTTGCTTCTCTCTCCACAGATGCTGCCAGACCTGTTGAGTATTTCCAGCACTTTTTATTTTTGTTTCAGATTTCCAGCATCTGCAGTATTTTGCTTTTATTATCTCAATCAATGTTTGGGTAATTAAAGTCCCCCAGTATCACCACTCTGGATTTCTTGGATATTTCTATGAATTCCCTGCAGATTTGCTCCTCTATCTCTTTCTCACTATTTGAAGGCCTATAGAATACCCTTGCATGATCATACCCTTTTTGCTTCCCAACTCTAATTAATTGGAATATGTCTTTGCCCCCTCAAGAACATCCCCTCTTTCCAACACTGCAATGTCTTTCCTAATCAGTACTGCCATCCTACCTCCCCTCTATCTTTTCTGAACATTTTATATCTTTGTATATTAAATGTCCAGTCCTCACCATTTTTAAACCACAATTTCATTATTGCCTCTACATCACATTCCCAAACTGTTATTTGTGCTTGTAGATCTCCAGCCTTATTCACCACACTTTGCGCATTTCAATACATACATTATAATCCTGTCTTTGCATTCATCATTGACCTTCTCAGTCTGCTCCTACCTGATATGGAACTATTCCCTTCTCTAGTACTGTCCAACATCCTCACATTATGTACGTTTTTCTTTTTTTCTACTTCTTTTGCCCCCTGCCAATTTAGTTTAAACCTTCCACAATCACATTTGTGAACCTCCCCGCCAGGACATTGGTCCCAGTCCTGTTGAGGAGCAACCCCATCTCCTCTGAACAGGGGCCTTCAGCCTCACAACTGGTCCCAATGCTCCAAGAATCTGAAGCCCTTCCTCCTGCACTATGCTTCAGGCCACGCATTGATCCTCCCTATCTTCGTATTTCTACTCTCACTAGCGCATGGCACTGGGAGTAATCCAGAGATTACGACCTTCAAGCTCTGACTTTTTAACTTCCTCCCTAGTGAATTGGCAAAATAGGTTAAGGGATAGGTCAATAGAGATGCAGTAGCAGACATTGAAGGGGATATTTCAGAACACATAGAATAGATACATTCCAACGAGAAAGAAAAATTCAAAGGGGAGGACCCACCATCTGTGGTTAACTAAAAAAGTTAAAGATAGTATCAAACTTAAAGAAAAAGCATATAATTGTGCAAAGATGGGTGGCAGGTCAGAAGATTGGACAGAATATAAAAAACAGCAAAGAATAACTAAAAGATTAATAAGGAGGGAAAAATTAGAGTACGGAAGAAAGCTGGTTAGGAATATAAGACAGATAGTAAGAGTTTCTATAGATATTTAACAAAGAAGAGTTAACAAAGTGAGCGTTGGTCCTATAGAAAGTGAGTCTGGGGAATTAATAAGGGAAAATAAGGAGATGGCAGATGAATTGAACAGGTATTTTGCATCAGTCTTCACCGTAGCGTATACAAGTAACATCCCAGAAATAGCTGTAAATCAGGAAATGGAAGGGAGGAAGGAACTGAAGGAAAATTACAATCACCGGGGAAGGGGTACTGAACAAATTGTTGGAGCTGCAGGCTGACAAGTCCCCAGGTCCTGATGCACTTCATCCTAGGGACTTAAAGGAAATGGCTAGTGAGATAGTTGATGCGTTGGTTTTGATTTTCCAAAATTCCCTAGATTCGGGGAAGGTTCCATTAGATTGGAAAATAGCCAATGTAACTCCTTTATTAAAAAAGGGAGGGAGACTGAAAGCAGGAAACAACAGGCTAGTTAGCCTAACATCTGTGATAGGGAAAATGTTAGAAGCTATTATTAAAGATGTTATAGTAGGTCATTTAGAAAAATTCAAGGTAATCAAACAGTCAATGTGGTTTTGTGAAAGGGAAATAATTTTTAACCAATTTATTGGAATTCTTTGAAGAACTAACACATGCCTTCGATAAAGGGGAACTGGTGGATGTATTGTACTTAGATTTCCAGAAGGCATTTGATAAGGTGCCACATCAAAGGTTATTGTGAAAAATAAAGGCTCATGATGTAGGGGGTAACATATTGGCATGGATAGAAGATTGGTTTGCTAACAGGAAACAGAGAGTAGGCATAAATGGATCATTTTCTGGTTAGCAAGGTGTAACAAGTGGTGTGCCACAGGGATCAGTTCTGGGGCCTCAACTGTTTGCAATTTATATAAATGGCTTGGATGAAGGGTGTGGTTGCTAAATTTGCTGATGGCATAAAGATAGGTAGGAAAGTAAGTTGTGAAGAGGACTAAGGAGGCTGCAAAGGGATATAGATAGGTTAAGTGACTGGGCAAAAATCTGGCAAATGAAGTATAATGTGGGAAAATGTGAAATTGTCCATTTTGGCAGGAAGAATAAAAAAGTAGCATATTATCTAAATGGTGAGAGATTGCAGAGCTCTGAGTTGCAGAGGATTCTGGGTGTTCTATTGCATGAATCACAAAAGATTTGCATGCAGGTACAACACGTAATTAGGAAAGCTAATAGAATGTTATCGTTTATTGTGAGGAGAATTAAATACAAAAATAGGGAGGCTATGCTTTAGTTATACAAGGCATTGGTGAGACCACATCTGGATCACTGTGTGCAATATTGGTATCCTTATTTAAGGAAGGATGTAAATGAGTTGCAAGCAGTTCAGAGAATGTTTACTAGACTGATACCTGCAATGGGCAGATTGTCTTATGAGGAAAGATTGGACAGGCTAGGCTTGTATCCACTGGAGTTTAGAAGAGTAGAGGCGATTTGATTGAAACATGTACGATTCTGAGGGGTCTTGACAGGGTGGATATGGAAAGGATGTTTCCTCTTGTGGGGGAATCTAGAACTAGGGGACACTGTTAAAATATAAGGGGTCCCCCATTTAAGACAGAGATGAGGAGAATTTTTTCCCTCAGAGAATCGTGAGTCTTTGGAACTCTCTTCCTCAAAAGGGGGTGGAAGTAGAGTCTTTGAATATTTTTAACGCAGAGGTAGATAGATTCTTGATAAGCAAGGGGGTGAAAGGTAGGCGGGAATGTGGAGTTGAGGTTACAATCAGATCAGCCATGATCTTTTTGAATGGCGGAGCAGACTCGAGGGGATGAGTGGCCTATTCCTGCTCCTAATTCATATGTTCATATGTTTGTATGTTCCCCCTGCATAATATCCTGTACCCTTTCCGTGATGTCCTTTACCCTGGCACTAGGGAGGCAACATACCATGTATGACTCATGATGACGGTGCAAGTTGTTGTTGTTGAAATGTTATCAGTGGAGAATGTATCTTTTGTCTTCCTGGGGAAGAGGTACAGCACTTGACAACGGTGTTTGTGGGTATTCAGGCTTCAAACATCTCCAGGTGAGTATATTTTGCAGGATCCATTTCTGTGTATTCTCAGTGCCAGCTTGTTACTGCAATTGGCTAGAGGTAAGATCAATGAATGCGGGAGATCTTTTGAGAGAAGGAATGTTCTTGCTGATTCGGGGTAGGGAATGGGCTAGCAAACTGAATGTTTAGCTTCATTATTTTACTTATTTAAAAGTATGAAGGTGAAAAAATGGGCTCGCAAATGTATTGGAACTGTATATTGATGAACACTCGTTTAGTTTATCATTTACCTCGGGCAAATGTTAAGTTTGATGTACAGGCAATGCAAAGAGATTATTTGTTTCATCTTTGTGTCATTTCCCAGTTGTATTTTTGGGACGGGCGTGAACACAACGCAAATATATAATTATACCGAATAAATGATCTGCTTCAGCTGCCATTTATTAGTGTTCTTACATGTGATTATTTTTGTGTGCTGTTTTGGGGAATTTAAATCAGTAAACCTTGTCCAGTAATCATACTGGAAGAGATTGTAGGTAGATTAGTGATTCCTTAATCTTTTGAAGTTACCTTAACATTGATGGCTAATTAATTATCCAAGTGCATAGAGTTGATCATTTGCTGCATTAGCAATGTTGATCCATTTCACTTTATCTGTTTATTTATATTTTACATATTAAAATTAATTCATAGGATGTGGATATCACTGGCATTTATTGCCCATCCCTAATTGCTCTTGAGAATATAATGGTGAGCAACCTTCTTGAACCACTGCAGTCATTGTGGTGTAGGTACATCCACAGTGCTGTTACGAAGGGAGTTCTAGGATTTTGACCCAGCAACAATGAAGGAACAGCAATACATTTCCAAGTCAGTATGGTGTGTGACTTGAAGGGGAACTTGCAGGTGGTGATGTTCCCATACAACTTTTTAACTGATGACATATGGGGAATTATAGTTGAAAAAGCTAGGCATTGCTTCTGATTATTCCAGTTATTAAATAATGGCCTGGATTTTGCGGTGGTAATGACAGTGAAATTGTTAGCATTTGCTGTCATTATTCCACTGAAACTGTCTGCATGGGGAAATCCAAACGTTGCTGTGAGTAATTCTGCACTTCTCCAGAGGGTGCACTGTTGAGGCATGCCCCTCCTCATGAACCTCATTCCCCCCCTCCCCCCCCCCCCCCCCCCACTAGACTGCAATTAATGGGAAATCAATTGAATTGATGAGAATGTTCATTCTTACACTGTTCTCACTATTAAAAACCCTTGAAAAAAATTGGATGAGGTGTAACGAAATTTTTAACTGTGCTAACTTCATAATTACTGCTAAACACTCTGGCCCTGAAAAGCCAATTTTATATTTTCTGAATATTAAGTTTCTCCATTAGGATTAAAAGATTCCACATATAGTTAATTTTTTTTTAAAGTTTTTTTTTTTAGCTTCTACCTAAATCCAATATAATAATTTATTTTGCTAACTGGAAATTTAAATTAAAAGTGAAGGATATTAAATGTATTTAACTTCCTGGTTTGCCATGTATATATACTTCAATGTAATTGGCTGCTTACCCTGCTTGCTAACATCATTGCTGCTCCCAAGAGAACCCCTTGATTTTAAACTGCTGTTGGGAAAGGGAAAAACTACGCAGCTTTCTTTGAGGTCAACGCAAGTGCCATAGCTTCACCGCTGATTGCAAAATCCAGCCCAGTGGGTATTATATATAGCTCAGGGGAATTCTATGTTTTTAGAGCAGTTATGTTACAGTAATTATCTGATCAAGATTATTTCTGAATTGTTTTCAACTTTTGGTGTTTTTTTGATTTAATTGGTTGAGTCAAATAAATTGATTTTAAGAGATTAAAGGGGGAATTTTACCCTTGAACAGCAGGAGCTAAAATTTCAAAAGTTTGAAATCCAACCCGAACCCACTTTTAACCGAGCCGCGTTGAGGGGCAAGCAATTAACCTGCTGTCAAGAGGCAGGTCAGTTATTTAAATGTGCTAATGAGGCTGCATGCCTCAAATTTTAACAGGCTTTTAGATTTAATGTCTGCAAGCTGTGTTTGCCAGGGTTTGAGGAAATCTGTCAGCTCAATCTAGCAGGTTAGTGCCTTTCCAGTACTGCTTGTAGGCCATGAGGAACAGAACTGCTTCCATCTTCCCAACCTGGTCCCTCAAGCATATCCGTTTCCTTCCCTGCAATTGGCCACCCTCGCCACAATCCAAAGGCCCCCCATGATCACCCCCGACCTATGATTGCCCCCCACCACTATCTCCCCCAACCCACCATCTCCTCACAGACCCATGATCTTGTTAACCATCCCCCCCCCCCCCCCCCCCACCACCCACAATCTCTCTCTCTCCCTCTTTTCTCCCTGGTTGCAGGCTTCCAGCCAGGACTTCCCAACTGACAGCTAGTCAACCTTTCCATCTGGCTGGCTGCCGTCTGGGAAATGAAGAAAAAAATTCAAATTAAGTCCTGCTGTAAAATTTGTCAGGACCCCCACATTATCTTCATTTCCAGGTTTCCCAGCCTTTGCAACATTGCGTCTCCCTCACAGCCCTCACACCACTCCCTTCCCACCTCTCTGTAAATATCGGAGCCTATAAATTAATAAACTGTGTAAGGAATCTTCAATTTTCTTCTTAACTGAAACATTTCTATTTGCTAAACATGTTTTGAACAGTTATATAGTTGAAGACAGAAAGTATGGTATTGAGTCTTCCACTATTAAGTAATGCAACCTTAGTATGCACCTGTAGCTTGTACTGGATTCCAAAGTTTACAATTTAATTCTATAAGAGAACAACTGCTGTGTTGTGATGTTCAGTGGTGCAGGCTCCAAGCTGATCTCCCAATATGACACTGAACCCCATCAAGCTGACTGCTGAATTGATTCCTGCTGACTTCCTGATGTGGTCCTGACTCCACTAGCCTAATGCCACTATCAGAGAGTGCCAACCCTGCCATAAAGTGGGTGTTGCATATGAAGATCTGGTCTCAAGATCCTTGACTGAAATAGCAGTGTTTCAAAGGTGGTTCGGATTAGGGGTGGGTGGTGACATGTTTAATATCAGACTCGTAGGCATATGTTTGTAAGCTCCAAAAGAGGCACGAAGGCATACTGACATTGCATATATGAGTAGCCTTGGAAATTCTAGCAGTGAAAACCAAGATGGAGATTGTTCGCTCCAAGAATGGAGCAGAAAAGAAACCACAGTCCACAGGGAGAAGCGTAGGTCTATGCAGAATAAAGTTGCTGCAGGGAACTCTAAGGTGCAACAAATAATTTTATGGACATGTTTTTAAGAATTATATAACTTTTATACCTTTATGTCATAAATGTATTTTTTTATTCATTTGGGGGATGTGGGCATCGCTGGCCAGACCGGCATTATTGCCCATCCCTAATTGCCCTTGAGAAGGTGTTGGTGAGCTGCCTTCTTGAACCGCTGCAGTCCATTTGGGGTAGGTACACCCACAGTGCTGTTAGGAAGGGAGTTCCAGGATTTTGACCCAGCGACAGTGAAGGAACGGCGATATAGTTCCAAGTCAGGATGGTGTTTGACTTAGAGGGGAATGTGAAGGTGGTGGTGTTTCCATGCATCTACTGCCCTTGTCCTTCTGGGTGGTAGAGGTCACAGGTTTGGAAGGTGCTGTCTAAGGAGACTTGGTTCGTTGCTGCAGTGCATCTTGTAGATGGTACACACTGCTGCCACTGTCCATTGGTGGTGGAGGGAATGAATGTTTGTGGATGGGGTGCCAATCAAGCGGGCTGTTATGTCCTGGATGGTGTCGAGCTTCTTGAGTGTTGTTGGAGATGCACCCATCCAGGCAAGTGGAGAGTATTCCATCACACTCCTGACTTGTGCCTTGTAGGTAGTGGACAGACTTTGGGGAGTCAGGAGGTGAGTTACTCGCCGCAGGATTCCTAGCCTCTGACCTGCTCTTGTAGCCATGGTATTTATATGGCTATTCCAGTTCAGTTTCTGGTCAATGGTAACCCTCAGGGTGTTGATAGTGGGGGATTCAGCGATGGTAATGCCATTGAATGTCAAGGGGAGATGATTAGATTCGCTCTTGTTTGAGATGGTCATTGCCTGGCATTTGTGTGGCGCGAATGTTACTTGCCACTTATCAGCCCAAGAGTGGATATTGTCCAAGCCTTGCTGCATTTCTACATGGACTGCTTCAGTATCTGAGGAGTTGCGAATGGTGCTGAACATTGTGCAATCATCAGCGAACATCCCCACTTCTGACCTGATGATTGAAGGAAGCAGCTGAAGATGGTTGGGCCTAGGCCACTACCCTGAGAAACTCCTGCAGTGATGTCCTGGAGCTCAGATGATTGACCTCCAACAACCACGACCATCTTCCTTTGCGCTAGCAGTCAGTTTTCCCCCTAATTCCCATTGACTCCTGTTTTGCTAGTGCTCCTTGATGCCTTGAAACAAAAAAAAAAGTCTCCAAGCATGATCCTGAGCTTCTGGTCATCTCCCGTTTTAATTCTCTGCTCCGCTCCCCCCCCCCTTACTTCTTTATCCTTAGCCTCCTACACTGTTCCAATTAAGCCAACAGTGTCTCAATAAATAGGGCCAGTGGTTATGATCTGTAATTGTGGAACTCATTGTTGAGTTGTCAATGCTGTAAAATGCCTAATCAAAAGATGAGGTGCTGTTCCTTCAGCTAACATTGAGTTCGCTGGTAATGATTCTGCTATTCCCTTTTACACCTCCTCTAGACCCATATTCTGTTTCTTTACCATTATCATCATCCCTGTTTGTCTTGCACCATCATCCCTTTGTTCTTCAAATCATTCCTGCCTTCCACCTTTTCACAGACCTTCTCTTTAGTTCTGTCCTCTCCTGCCCCTTTCCCTGCTTCTATACTTGCTTAAAACTTGTTACATGTCTAACCTTTTCCAATTCTGATGAAAGGTCATTGGCCTGAAACGTTAACTGCTTCTCTCTTCACAGATGCTGCCTAACTTGCTGAGCATTTCCAGAATTTTCTGTTTTTATTTCAGATTTCCAGCAGCAACCGTATTTTGCTTTTGTGTCTCTGTATTTTGTTGTTAATCTAACATAAATACTGCTTCTTATAATAATGTCTTTATCTTGTAATCAGCCTTTATTCTGGCAGTCAAATCAACTCTGCTAACAGTAAAGACAAGTTGACATATTGCACATAGGCCAGAATTGATAGCAGTATAAACAAAATGGCAGCCAGAAACAATTAGTAGTGAAGCAGGCACATCAGTGCTTAGCGATGCCACCGACAACAGTATCAATTAAATATGCAATTCAAACCAAGATTAGCTGAGATTCAAATTTTTAATCGTGTGACTAGTCACGAGCACTTTGCTAATTGCTTGATAGCCTAATTGACAGATCATAGGGATTTTTTCATGAATAAAGTTATTAGAAAAGCTTTATCAAAAATGTGTATTGATAAAATTAAAACTTTATCTTTATATAGCTATCTCTCAGCAACATCACAAAACACTGCACATACAATGATTTTAAAATGTCGTGATTCTTGTTATGTAGGACAATCAAGCATGACATTTACGGAAATAAACATTTGAAGAAGAACTACTTTAAAGGGTATAAGGAAAGGGCACTGAAATGGGATAATGAAGAGACTCCCCTTGTTGGGTAGCTGGCACAAGTACAGATACAGTTACACAAGGACAAATAACTTACAGAATCAAGGCCAATTAGGGATGAGCGACAAATACTAGCCTTGACAGTGATGCTCACATCCCATGTAAGAACAAAAAAAATCATAGAATGGTTACAGCACAGAAGGAGGCCAGTTGGCCCATCAAGTCTGTGCCAGCTCTCTATGACAGAAATTTAGCTAGTCCTACTCCTCCGGCGTCTCCCTGTAGCCTTGCAATTGTTTTCTCTACAGATCCTTATCAAATTCCCTTTTAAAAGCTACAATTGAATCTGCCTCCACCACCCTCTCGGGCAGTGCATTCCAGATCCTAACCTAAATTTTTCCTCACGTTGCCTTTGGGTTTTTTGTCAATCACCTTAATTCTGTGTCCTCTGGTTCTCAGCCCTTCCATCAATGGGAACAGTTTCTCTTTATCTACTCTGTTTAGACACCTTGTGATTTTGAACATCTCTGTCAAAACTTCTCTCAACATTCTCTTCTCTAAGGAGAACAGTCCCAGCTTCAACTTCCTTCTGTACTAAAATTCATAAGATTATTTAAGACAAGGGAATTACCCAAATCTGTCCATGATTGCAACAAAGTGCTGCTGAAGGTAACTAGTTAATATTCTTTGTAGAAGATGAAACTTCTCTAGTGATGGTTTATTTCGAGCTCTGGCAAAATGTCAAAAGATTAAAGATGGGTGAGGCATTTCTGCTGATGTGAAGTGGAGTAGATGAGTCTACGAAGTACAAAGGGAGAAGGAGCCACATATTTTACAGCTGCAATTAATGGAGTTCAAGTTCTAGTATGAATTTTGGATATGCAATAAGTGTAAACAGAAATATGTCAACCTTATCTTTAATCTTTTAACATTTTACCTGAGCTCTCTAAAGGAATGTTTGCCAATGAACACCTATGCCCCTTAGTTAACACCATCGTATCTATCTTTATGTCACAGGCAATGGTAATTGTTCTAAAACATATCACATATCATCTACTGCACAATTACGCTTGCTGAGTCTGCTAAATAATGGTGAGAAATGTTGGAGGCAAATTCCTTCCTTTCTGTAATATATATTTTCCTTGATTCCTTGGTGATGTATGTTTTGTTTTTGTTCCCTCACCCAAGTAGCCATTCTTTATATGAGCTTTGAGAATGAGTATTGTGAGCTATTCAACTACAGTGACATCACAGGACAGCACAACCCTGCCCTCATCTCATTTGCATGGTGTTATGAAAGTGCTTCCATTTTTAAATTTTTTTTGAGGACTTGTGTTTCAAAGTTGTGGAAATTGATTCATTTGAAAGACTGAAGAGATCCCATAGGTGCTGGACTTTTTTTTTTGTTTTAAAAGGTCACTAGAAGGACATGTGTTTAAAAAAAAACCCTTACTAGAAGTAACATGTCTAAGTAAACAGCAAGAGTCTTGATGACTAGGGGAGTTGTTTACAGAGAAGTGACTTGTCAAGATTTATGGTGGTCAAGTGTTTTTTTTGTTTTGGATATTGTTTTGCTTCAGTTGGGGGTAAGCCTGCTCAGAGAGAAGCCACCAGCTCATCCTTTTCCACCTCTTTGAGAAGCCCTGAGAATCCAGAGTGAGGATTGGAGAAATGATGCTGCATATCTCCTGGAAAGCCTGCCAGACTAAGCCTTGACGTTGCCTGAAGAGCTCCAGCTCCAAAAGAAATCTCAGTGACAGCGTATTTGGATGCCAGAATAAGGGACCACATGGGAACATACCATACCATATCTTATCCTTTTCCTTCAAGAATTAACAAGTATATATCCAAAGTGTTTTTGTCCTTTTTGTAAAGACATCTCGGCAGAGAAAACGTACTTTTCTTTAACAGGTGTATGTGTGAGCATTGGGTTAATTTAGAAGGGAACTTTCATATTTCAACCTGTGTGTTAATAAGCTCTGCATCTTTATTGAATAAGTCTTGTTTTATAATAAATTAATAATTCTGTTGTTTATTAAAGAAACCTGGTTGGTGGATTTTATTCTGAAACAAAAATAAATTATATAATTGGCCATATTGGTAACTGGGTAACACTTTTAAATATATGTTGTGACCCATGGAGAAATAGAACTAGAGAAAGACAGTGCACTTTTCCAGCCTCGCTCATAACAATGCATGCACTTTTTTAGCATGTCTCTTGATAACATTCAGGTACTTTGGTTGATTTTCCCCTCAGTAACCAGAGACACTGAAGCCAATCCTGGCACCCTTAGCATCATCCTAGTTGACAACTACCTCAGCACAGACCCAGAATCAAAACCTGAACCTTCCCAGTCCGTGTGGCTCAGCTGCAAACTTGTAAAAGTACGGATCTATCATTGCAAATTGAATTACTGTTTTAGATCAGACTATACCTTTTATGCTTCATGTTGAATATTTATCAGTTTCTCAACTCTGAAATGTGGCAATGTAGGAAAATAGGAAGGTCCATCTGGCTGGCTGCAAAAACTGAAGTCTATGTATTACTGACTCTCTCACATATTTATCTAATTCTTACTTAAATATCCACACACTATGGGGAAAAATTGGGCTCTGTAGTGCCTGTTTTGGGTGATAGGAGGCCTTCTAAACTATCAAAATGGCATTGGTGATGCAGGCACACACTTTTAACAGGAAGTGCGTTGGAGGCCATTTTTGTAAAGGGGTTTACGCGAGTGCACTTAACCGCTGCTGGCACATGCAGAGCAGATAGATTATGACATCATGCCTGAGCTGCCATTTTAAGGCTCAACGCTGCTGCCTATGCCCTGTCTTAACATTGCACAGCTGAACATGTGTTCAATAGCATGAAGAACTCACTACCAGCACAATTTAAAGGAATCATGAACTACTTATAGGTTAGTTGCTGGATTATTTCTTCTGGTTGTTAAAATTCTACTCATTCTGGGTGTTTTTCCATACTAGTTAAATGTTTCACTAGTCTACAGGAAGTAGTCTGGCTGGTGCTGAAGTACTTTTTTGGTGACTTACAGGGTTGTGCACAAACCAGTTGCTTTCAGACATGGGTGGCCATGACTGGGAGAATGAGCAGAGGCCATGGAGAGCAGGACAAGGTGCAAGAAGAGAGATGAGGCATTTCTGTGTGCCCTCCAGTGAGTTGACACCTGAGCTATTCTTGCCCCCTGACCCAGCCACAGTGTACTTGTGCCTGCTGTCTCACCACATGCAGATCCTTCCTATATGCGATCATTTACTTGCCCACCTATTTAAATCAGGATGTGTAGAATGAAAAAGGTCTTTTACTAAAAATAGTGTCAGTAGTGAAAATCAGTGAAAATCGTTGCCTTTGGCAAACGGATGTGTTAAGTTAATAGCTTGAGGTCAATATTAAGATCCCAGCATAAGTGGCACCGAGGCAGTATCTTGCCGGTTGTGGCATGTGGAGAGCTCGGCACATTGGATATTGTGAACCCAGCTCATGTATATAATTTAAACACACTTCCTCCACCACTGATACATTGCGCACCGAGTGTGATAACATGGGGGACAGGAAATCACACAAGAAATTGGTGCCTTTAAAACAACCATTGAAAGTGAAGTGGATGTATCTGGAGGACAAAAATGTCACAGTCTGGATGAAGACTCTGCAGTTTAAAAAAATGTAGGCTGGCATTTAAGTAGCTGCCAAAAGTAACAGTGACAGTATCATGGGGTATAGAATAATAATGGGTAAATGGAGTTAAGGTCCAGATCAGTCATGATCTAACTGAATGGGGAAACATGTGCATAGAAACATAGAAAATCGGAACAGGAGGAGACCATTTGGCCCTTCGAGCCTGCTCTGCCATTCATTATGATCATGGCTGATCATCCAATCCAGTAACCAGTTCCTGCTTTCGCCCCATACACTTTGATCCCTTTAGCTCCAAGAGTTATATCTAACTCCTTCTTGAAAACGTACAATGTTTTGGCCTCAACTGCTTTCTGTGGTAGCAAATTCCACAGGCTCACCACTCTCTGGGTGAAGAAATTTCCCCTCATCTCAGTCCTCAAAGGTTTACCCCATATCCTTAGACTATGACCCCTGGTTCTGGACTCCCCCACCATCGGGAACATCCTTCCTGCATCTACCCTGTCAAGTCCTGTTAGAATTTTATAGGTTTCTATGTGATCCCCCCTCACTCTTCTGAACTCCAGAGAATATAATCCTAACCGACTCAATCTCTCCTCATACGTCAGTCCCGCCATCCCAGGAATCAGTCTTGTAAACCTTCGCTGCACTCCCTCTATAGCAAGATAAGGAGACCAATACTGCGCATAATATTCCAGATGTGGCCTCACCAAGGCCCTGTATAATTGCAGCAAGATATCTCTGCTCCTGTACTCGAATCCTCTCGCTATGAAGGCCAACATACCATTTGCTTTTTTTACTGCCTGTTGGACCTGCATGCTTACCTTCAGCGACTGGTGTACTCAAACGTCCAGGTCTCGCTGCATATTCCCGTCTCTCAGTTTATAGCCTATGCCTTCCTGTTTTTGCTCCCAATGTAGATAACCTCACATTTATCCACATTATACTGCGGTACCCCACTAGTCACTGCCTGCCATTCGGAAAAAGGCCCGTTTATTCCTACTCTTTGTTTCCTGTCTGCCAACCAATTTTCTGTCCATCGCAATACACTACCCCCAATCCCATGCGCTTTAATTTTACACGCTAACCTCTTAAGTGGAACTTTGTCGAAAGCCTTCTGAAAGTCCAAATAAACCACAACCACTGGCTCCTCCTCATCAACTCTACTAGTTACATCCTCGAAGAATTCCAGTAGATTTGTCAAGCATGATTTCCCTTTCATAAATCCATGCTGACGCTGTCCGATTCTACCACAGTTCTCCAAGTGCTCTGCTATAAAATCTTTGATAATGGACTCTAGAATTTCCCCCACTACCGACGTCAGGCTGACTGGTCTATAATCCCCTGTTTTCTCTCTACCTCCCTTTTTAAATAGTGGGGTTACATTCGCTACCCTCCAATCTGTAGGAACTGTTCCAAAGTCTACAGAATCTTGGAAGATGACCACCAATGCATCCACTATTTCTAGGGCCACTCCCTTTAGTACTCTGGGATGTAGATTATCGGGCCCTAGGGATTTATCAGCCTTCAATCCCATCAATTTCCCCAACACCATTTCTCTACTAATACTGATTTCCTTCAGTTCCTCCCTCTCACTAAACCCTGTGTTCCCCAACATTTCTGGTATGTTATTTGTGTCCTCCTTTGTGAAGACAGAACCAAAGTATGCATTTAGTTGGTCAGCCATTTCTTTGTTCCCCATAATAAATTCCCCTGTTTCTGACTGTAATGGACCTACATTTGTCTTCACCAATCTTTTTATCTTCATATACCGATAGAAACTTTTATAGTCAGTTTTTATGTTCCCCGCAAGCTTGGTCTTGTACTCTATTTTCCCCATCTTAATCAATCCCTTGGTCCTCCTTTGCTGAATTCTAAACTGCTCCCAATCCTCAGGTCTGTTGTTTTTTCTGGTGAATTTATATGCCTCTTCCTTTGATCTAATGCTATCTCTAATTTCCCTTGTAAGCCATGGTTTGGCTACTTTTCCCATTTTACTTTTGTGCCAGACAGGAATAAACAATTGTTGCAGTTCAATCTTGCGCTCTTTGAATGTTTGTCATTGCCTATCCACCATCATCCCTGGAAGTAACGTTTCCCAATCCATCATAGCCAACTAGCGCCTCATACCTTCGAAATTTCCTTTATTAAGATTCAGGCCCCTCGTCTCAGAATCAACTACGTCACTCTCCACTTTGATGAAGAATTCTATCATATTATGGTCGCTCATCCCAAGGGGTCTCACACAGCTAGATTGTCAATTATTCCTCTCTCATTACACAATACCCAGTCTAGAATGGCCTGTTCTCTAGTTGGTTCCTCAATGTATTGGTCCAGAAAACCATCCCCTATACACTCCATGAATTCCTTCTCTACGGTATTATGACTAATCATGTTAATATGATCCAAACAGAAAAGGTTGAGAGCTGCAAATGAGATAGTTAGAGTTCCATGTGGCCTCGGAGCTGCAGGTTGCAGATCTTTGTATTAGGTGGATAAGCACATAAGAAATAGGAGCAGGAGCAGGCCATTCAGCATCTCGAACCTGCTCCGCTATTCCATAAGATCATGGCTGATCTGACTGTTGTCTTAACTCCACTTTCTGGCCTGCCCCCATTACCCTTGACTCCCTCATAGAAGGAATATGTGTCTAACTCATCCTTGACTATATTCAATGACCCAGCCTCCACTGCTCTCGGGAAAAGAATTCCAAAGATTCTCGACCCTTAGAGAGAAGAAATTCCTCCTCATCTCCATCTTAAAAGGGAGACCCCCTATTTGAAACAGTGTGCCCTAGTTCTAGATTCCCCCATGAGGGGAAATATCCTCTCAGCATCAACCCTGTCAAGCCTCCTCAGAATCTTATATGTTTCAAGAAGATTACCTTCCATTCTTCTAAACGCCAATGAGTAAAGGCCCAACCTGCTCAACCTTTCCTCATAAGAGAACCACTTAACCCCAGGAATCAGTCTAATGAAACTTTTCTGAACTGCTTCTAATACAAGTATATCCCTCCTGAAGGAAGGAGACCAAAACTGTACACAGTACTCTAGGTGCAGTCTCACCAATGCCCTGTATAGTTGTAGCAAGACTTCCCTACTTTTATACTTCATCCCCCTTGCAATGAAGGCCAACATTCCATTTGCCATCCTAATTACATGCTGTACCTGCATGTTAACTTTTTGTGATTCATGTATAAGGACAATCATAGCCCTCTGTACCACAGCAAACTGCAGTCTCTCTCCATGTAAATAATATTCTGCTTTTCTATTCTTCCTGCCAAAGTGGACAACCTCACATTTTCCCACATTATATTCCATCTGCCAAATTTTTGCCCACTCACTTAACCTATCTATAACTCTTTGCACACATTTTGTTTCCTCCTCAACTTGCTTTCCTAATTATCTTTGTATCATCAGCAAATTTGGCTACAATAAATACACTTGCTCCCTTCATCCAAGTCATTAATATAAATTGTAAATAGTTGAGGCCCCATCACTAATCCCTGCGGCACTCCACTAGTTACAGTTTGCCAACCTGAAAATGGCCCATTTATCCTGATCCTCTGATTCCTGTTCGTTAGCCAACCCTCTATTATGCTAATATATTACCCTAACACCATGAGCGCTTATCTTGTGTAGTCACTTTTTATGTGGCACCTTATCAAATGCCTTTTGGAAACCCAAATACACTACATCTACTGGTTCCCCTTTATCCACCCTGCTTGTTATATCCTCAAAGAACTCTAGTAAAGTTGTCAAACATGATTTTCCTTTCATAAAACTATGTTAACTCTGCCTGATTGCATTATCATTTTCTAAATTCCTGATACTACTTCCTCAATAATGGATTCCGGCATCTTCCCAATTACAGATGTTAGGCTAACTGGCCTATAATTTCCTGCTTTCTGTCACATGCCTCCTTTCTTGAATAGAGGTGTTAAGTTAGCAGTTTTCCAATCTGATGGAACCTTGCCAGTATCTAGGGAATTTTGGAAGATCACAACCAATGTATCCATTATCTCTGATGCCACTACTTTTAAGATCCTCGGATGCAGGCCATCAGGTCCAGGGGACTTGTCAGCCTTTTGTCCCATTAGTTTTCCTAGTGATAGTGATTGTTTTAAGTTGTTCCCTTCCTTTTGCCCCTTGATTTTCTGCTATTCTTGGGATGCTTTTCATGTCTTCTACAGTGAAGACAGATACAAAATA
Source organism: Heterodontus francisci (assembly GCF_036365525.1). Taxonomy (NCBI): domain Eukaryota; kingdom Metazoa; phylum Chordata; class Chondrichthyes; order Heterodontiformes; family Heterodontidae; genus Heterodontus; species Heterodontus francisci. The sequence continues at coordinate 151,520,976 of NC_090371.1, forward strand.
CTTGCTCAAAGTCTCTGCCAGTTCCTTGTTTCTCATTATTAATTCCCCAGTCTCAACCTCCAAAACTTACTTCAGCTACTTTCTTTTTATATACTTGTAGAGGCTTTTACTGTCTTTTTAAAAATATTTCTTGCTAGTTTAGTCTCATACTCTAATTTTTTCTTCTTTTTACAGTCATTCTCTGCTGATTTTTAACATTTTCCCAACCTTCTGGCCTACCACTAATCTTTGCAGCATTATACACCTTTTCTTTCAATTTGATAAATTCTTAACTTCCTTAGTTAGCCACGGATGGTGCATCCTTCTCATAGAGTCTTTCTTTCTCAATGGAATATATCTTTGTTGAGAGTTATGAAATATCTCCTTAACTGTCTGCCACTGCTTCTCTACTGTCTTACCTTTTACTTTATTTTCCCAGTCCACTTTAACCAACTCTGTTTAGCCAACCCTTATAATTGCCTTGATTTAAGTTTGAGACACTAGGTTCAGACTCAAACTTCTCACCCTCAAGCTAAATGTGAAATTCTGTCATGTTATGATCATTCTTGTCTCAAGGATCCTTTACTATGAGGTCATTTATTAATCTTATCTCATCGCAAATTACCAGATCTAAAATAGCCTGCTCCTGGGTTGGTTCCAGGACATATTGTTCCAAGAAACTGTCCCGAATACACTCCATGATCTCATCTTCCATGCTACCTTTGACAATTTGATTAGTCCAATCTATATGAACATTAAAATCACCCACAATTATTGCAGTTCCTGTCCTACAAGCCCCCATTATTTCTTGATTTATATTCTTTCCGACAGTGTAGCTACTGTTAGGGGGCCGATAAAATACTTTTCTTCACCCAAACTGATTCTACATCTTGATCTTCTGAGCCATGATAATTTCTCACTACTGTACTGATTGCATCCTTTATTAACAGAGCTACCCCACCTCCTTTTCCTTTCTTGCCATCCTTCAGAAATGCCAAATACCCTTGAATATTTAGTTCCCAGCCTTCATCACCTTGCAACCACATCTCAGTAATAGTTATCATATCATACCTATTTATTTCTATTTGTGCCAGCAAATCATCTATCTCGTTACAAATGCTGCATACATTCAGATAAAGAGCTTTTAATTCTGTCTTTTTCCCATTTTTCCCTACTCTGACCTTATTTGCTATTGCAGTCTTATGTTTGTACGCTCTGTACCTTCCTGTCACACTCTAGTTATCATTACCCATATCGCCACCCAGCACTATTACCTTGTCTTTTTGCGTTAACTTTCCAAATTTCCCCTCACCTGAACCTCCCTCCCCAACTATTTAGTTTAAAGCCCTCTCTACAGCCCTAGTTATATGATTTGTCAGGACACTGGTCCCAGCGTCATTCAGGTGTAGGCTGTTCCAACGGTACAGCTCCCTCTTTCCCCAGTACTGGTGCCAGTGCCACATGAGTCAAAACCCATTTCTCCCACACCAATCTTTCAGCCACACATTCAACTGTCTGATCTTATTTACCCAATGCCAATTTGTTCCTGGCTCAGGTTGTAATCCAGAGATTATTAATTTTGTGGTTCTGCTTTTTAATTTAGCCCCAAGCTGCTCACACTTCCTCAGCAGAACCTCTTTCTTAGTACTACCTATGTTGTTGGTACTCAAATGGACCATGACAACTGACAGACAAAGTCAAAGATAAAAAGGTAAAAACTGTGGTCTAGAAATGTCATTGTGCCACACCCATTTTAAGGTATAAAATGGTTGCCAAAGGATCCAATATGGCTGGTGGTGTGCTTGCACTCATTTTACACTGAGGGCTGAATTTTACGCCGCCCCAGCAGGTCAGATGGGGGCAACGTAAAATTGAGCAGAAGGCCTACCCGCCCCGCTCCCGCCTCTGGTCAACTTTACGGCGATCGAGCGGGGCGGGTGGAGGGGAATGGCCCGCCGGCCCGAGGCCAATCAAGGCCTTTCGGTGACCACTTAACAGCCACTTAAGGGCCCTCACCGCCTCCACAGATATTTTACCCATGGCAAGCAGGCATGGGAACGTGAAAGGCCGCCCAACGATAGCTGCCGGCCTTTCCGTGCGCTGGTGGCGGGCGCCATGGCAAGCAGGCATAGGGTGCCCAATTGAGGGCCCCCCCACCTCCCAACCCACCCCCAGGACCCAAGACGCCCCCCCCCCCCACCCCACAAAGGACCACTTCAGCCTCACCAGGGAAGGACCGATCTCCCTGGTGAGGTATGCTCAACTTACTCCTGGCTCCATGGCGTCGGCTGGGCTGCAGTCCCAGCAATGGCTACCGCTCCCGATGGCACTGCTGGGATTAGAGCTGCCGGCCCGCCGTTGGCCAGCAGCTCAATTAGACGGGACCTCCTCCCTCAAGAGGGTGGAAGTCCCACGTCAGGACAATTAAAGCCTGGAGACCCGTAAAATACGAGACGGATCCCCGGGCTAGGCGGAAGCGGGTTCGCCATCAACTTTTACAACGGTGGCAAATTCCTGTCTGCCTAAGGTAAAGTGCAGCCCTGAAAGTGCATCACAAGCTACATTGGATTAGCCTCCTCTGTAGGTGTCCACGGCATGCCTAAGACGTATTAAAATGACTCATTAAATATTTAAATAGTCCTGTGCTTGTTTTAGGGCCCTTTTGTGAAATTTGGCTTCCCCAGTGTCTGATTCACTAAGTAATATTTCCGCGAAGCAGCCCATGATGCAAACAGGACTCCGCAGCAGTGCTATTTAAAAGGCACACCACTAGGTTAGTTTTTTTTTTGTCTTTTCAGGCCGCCGGTTAACTTCTGGGTATTTATTGGCTTGGGAATGATGTGACCCTCTGGAAGTCATGTCAATATTTGCCCCTGGAGACAAATTGCCAGTTGTCTGAGTTTCAAGAGCAGCTGTGAAGGCTGCAATGAAAACAATTAAAGTTGTCAGCAGAGGCGCTCCATCGTACTCACATTCTATCTTTCTGTGTAATTTCTCGATTATAAAACACTGTTCATGAAATATTTGGAAAACTCAGAAGCCATATCTATGTTTGCACTGTAACAATTCTTAGGGTTGGATTTTGTGTTGGAGGCGAGACCAAAAAGGCAGGGGAAAACCCGCCTCTGCCTTTTTGTGTCTCCCCCCACCCGCCCCCCCCACCCCCATCCCCAGAGCGATCCTCCGGTGTTTTTAAATCTAAGTTTCAGGAGCTGGGATCCCGTTTCATTAAAGATGGGATCCCACCTCCAAGAGCTGCCAGCCAATGAGAGCTGCTGCTGCCTTGCCAATGAAGCAGGCAGCTCCCGACAGGGCCAGTAACGGTAAAGAGGATGAAAGGGGACATGCAGGAAAAATGAAGGTCTAGTGCTAGCGCTGGCATAAGAAGATCCATTCAAAATAGTTTTGATACAAAGACAAATAACCTTTATTTGGTCCCGCGGTGAACCCAACAGCTGTGAACTAACCAGACTCTTTGGGTTCGCCAAAATAAAGCTTAGAAATGCCAGTCTTCACTGGGCAGACTTTTTAAATTCTTTCATGAGTTGTGGGTGGTGCTGGCAAGACCAGAATTTGTTGCCCATCCCTAATTGACCTTGAGAAGGTGATGGTGAGCAGCTTTCTTGAACCACCGTAGTCCATGTGGTATGGGTACTCCAATAGTGCCGTTAGGAAGGGAGGTCCAGGATTTTGATCCAGCGACAGTGAAGGAATGGCGATATATTTCCAAGCTAGGTGTGTGGCTTGGGGGGGAATTTGTAGATGGTGCTGTTCCCATGCATCTGCTGACCTTGTCCTTCTAGGTGGAAGAGATTGTGGGTTTGGAAGGTGCTGTCGAAGGAGGCATGATGAATTGCTGCAGTGCATCTTGTATAGGGTACACACTTCTGCCACTGAGCATCGGTTGTGCAGGGAGTGAATGTTTAAGGTGGTGGATGGGGTGCTAATCAAGTAGGCTGTTTTGCCCTGAATGGTGTAAAGCTTTTGGTGCTGCACTCATCCAGGCAAGTGGAGCGTATTCCATCACATTTCTTACTTATATCTTGTAGATGGTGGACAGGAATCGGGAGGTGAGTTACTCATCACAGAAATCCCAGCTTCTGATTTGCTCTTGTAGACACAATGTTTATGTGACTGGTCCAGTTAGGTTTCTGGTTAATGGTAACTGCCAGGATGTTGATGGTGGGAGATCCAGCTGTTGTATGTCAGGGGTAGGTGTTTAGAGACTTGGCACTTGTCTGACGTGAATGTTACTTGTCACTTATCAGCCCAAGTCTGAATGTTGTCTTGCTGCATGCAGACACAGACTGTTTCATTGTTTGCAAATGGAACTGACCACAGAGAACATCCCCACTTCTGACCGTATGTTGGAGGGAAGCAGCTGAAGATGACTGGGACTAGGACACTACCTTGAGGATCTTCTGCAGCAATGTCCTGGGGCTGAGATGTTTGGCCTCCAACAACCACAACTATCTTACTTTGGGCTAGGTATGATGCCAGCCAGTGGAGACTTTTCCACCTGATTTCCATTAACTTCAGTTTTACTAGGGGTCCTTGATCCCAAACCTGGTCAAATGCTGCTTTGACGTCAAGGACAGTGACTCTCACTTCACCTCTGGAATTCAGCTCTTTTGTCTATGTTTGGATCAAGGCTGTAATGAGGTCTGCAGTCCTGTGTCCCTGGTGGAACCCAAACTGAGCATCAGTGAGCAGGTGAGTGCTGCTTGATAGCACTGTCAATGATCCCTGATCGTGTGGTAATTGGTCAGAGTAGATTTATCCAGACTCTTGTGGATAGAACACACCTGTGCAATTTTCCACATTGTTGGGTAGATGCCAGTGCTGTAGCTGTACTGGAACAACTTGGCTAGGCGCACAGAGAGTTCTGGAGCACAAGTTTTCAGTACGACAGCCAGATTTGTCGGAGCCCATAACCTTTGCAATATCCAGTGCCTTCAGCCATTTCTTGATATCACGTGGAGTGAATCGGATTGGCTGAAGACTGGCATCTGTGATGCTGAGGACCTCAGGAGGAGGCCGAGATAGATCATCCACTCGGCACTTCTGACTGAAGATGGTTGAAAATACTTCAGCCTTGACTTTTGCACTGATGTGCTGGGCTCTGCCATCACTGAGGATATGGATGTTCATGGAGCCTCCTCCTCCCATTTAATTGTCCATCATTATTCATGACTGGATGTGGCAAGACTGCACAGCTGTGATGTAACATGTTGGTTGTTGGATTGCTTTGCTCTGACCATCGCATACTGGTCCACTGTTTAGCATGCATGGAGTCCTGTTGTAGCTTCATCAATTTGGCACCTCATTTTTAGGTATGCCTGGTGCTGCTCCTAGCAGGGTTGGTTCCCTGCCTTAATAAAAGCAAAATATTGCAGATAATGGAAATCTGAAATAAAAACAGAAAATTTTGGAAATACTCAGCAGGTCTGGCAGCATCTGTGGAGAGGGAAACAGCATTAATGTTTCATGTGACCTTTAATATTGGTTCCCTGCCTTGATGGTAATGCTAGAGTGAAGGATATGCCGGGCCATGAGCATAGAGATTGTGGTGAAATATAATTCTGCTGCTGATGGCCCATAGCACATCTTATGGCTGCTCAGTTTTGAGCTGCTCGATCTACTCTGAATCTATCCCATTTAGCACAGTGGTAGTGTCACACAACATGATAGAGGGTGTCCTCATTATGAAGATGGGACTTCATCTCCACAAGGGCTGTGCGATGGTCACTCTTACCAATGGTGTCAAGGGTTGCATCTGCAACAAGAAAATTGGTCAGAACAAGGTTAAATAGTTTATTCCCTCATGTTGGTTCTCCCACCACCTGCTGCAGGCCCAGTCTGGCTGATATGTTCTTCAGGATTCCACCAGCTCAATTAGTAGTGGTGCTACTGAGCCACTCTTGGTGAGGGTCATTGAAGTTCCCCGCCCAGAGTACCCTCTGTGCGCTTGCTACCCTCAGTGCTTCTTCAAAGTGGTGTTCAACACAGAGATGTATTGATTCAACAGCTCACAGAGAGTGGTAAGTGATAATTAGCAGGAGATTTCCTATTCTGCTATATTGATTTGAAATAAAAGCAATTGTGAAATAATTTTTTTTTTAGGAGACAATGAAAGTCATTCATGAATTGATTCTGAATACGATTTTATATTCTTACCTCTTGTATATAGTCATTCCCCTGATTTTAATGTAACTTACCAAAATTGATTCTTTACAGTGTAATAGTGGAAGGGAGAACGGAGACAGAGCGAAAGAGAGAGAGGAGCACGGCGGGAGCGGAGAGAGAGAGGAGCACGGCGGGAGCGGAGAGAGAGAGAGGAGCATGGTGGGAGCGGAGAGAGAGGAGCACGGCAGGAGCGGAGAGAGAGAGGAGCACGGCGGGAGCGGAGAGAGAGAGGAGCACGGCGGGAGCGGAGAGAGAGAGAGGAGCACGGTGGGAGCGGAGAGAGAGAGGAGCACGGTGGGAGCGGAGAGAGAGAGGAGCGCGGCGTGAGCGGAGAGAGCGAAAGAGGAGTGCGGCGGGAGCGGAGAGAGGAGAATGGCGAGAGTGGAAAGAGAGGAGCACGGCGGTGGTGAAGAGAGAGAGAGGAGCACGGCGGATGGGGAGAGAGAGAGAGGCGAACGGCGGGTGCGGAGAGAGAGAGAGGAGCATGGCGGGAGCGGAGAGAGAGGAGCACGGCGGGAGCGGAGAGAGAGGAGCACGGTGGGAGCGGAGAGAAAGGAGCACGGCAGGAGTGGAGAGCTAGGAGCACAGCGAGTGTGGAGAGAGAGGAGCACGGAAGGAGCGGAGAGAGAGGAGCACGGTGAGTGTGGAGAAAGAGGAGCACGGCGGGAGTGGAGAGAGAGGAGCACGGCGAGTGTGGAGAGAGAGGAGCACGGTGGGAGCGGAGAGAGAGGAGCACGGCAGGAGTGGAGAGAGAGGAGCACGGCGAGTGTGGAGAGAGAGGAGCACGGAAGGAGCGGAGAGAGAGGAGCACGGCGAGTGTGGAGAGAGTGGAGCATGGCAGGAGTGGAGAGAGAGGAGCTCCGAGGGAACGGAGAGGGAGGAGCAAAGCAAGAGTGGAAAGAGAAGAGCATGACTGGAGTGGAGAGACAGGAGCACGGAGGGAGTGGAGAGAGAGGAGCACAGAGGGAGTGGATAGAGAGGAGCACGGCGAGAGCGGAGAGAGCGAGGAGCATGGTGGGGGTGGGGAGAGGAGCATGGAAAGAGCGGAGAGAGAGGAGCACGGCGGGAGTAGAGAAAGAGGAGCACGGTGAGAGCAGAGGAGAGAGGAGCACAGCAGGAGCGGTGAGAGAGGGATAGGAGCACGGCGTGAGCGGAGGGAGAGGAGCACAGCAAGAGTGGAAAGGGAGGAGCATGGCGAGAGTGGAGAGAGAGGAGCACAGCGAGAGTGGAAAGGGAGGAGCATGGCGTGAGTGGAGAGAGAGGAGCACAGCGGGAGCAGAGAGTGAGGAGCACGGTGGGAGCAGAGAGAGAGAAGCACGGCGGTAGCGGTGAGAGGAGGAAAGCAGGAGCGGACAGAGAGGAGCACGGTGGGAGTGGAGAGAGAGGAGCACGACGGGAATGGAGAGAGAGGAGCACGGTGGGAGTGGAGAGAGAGGTGCACGGCGGGAGCGGAGGGAATGTTATCCCCGACATGATTAGCTTTTATTTTCTGCAATAACCTTTAATAGAACAAAGAACAAAGAACGAAGAACAGTACAGCATAGGAACAGGCCATTCGGCCCTCCAAGCCTGCGCCGATCTTGATGTCAGCCGAAACTGACACCTTCTGCACTTCCGGGGCCCATATCCCTCTATTCCCTTCCTATTCATATATTTGTCAAGATGTCTCTTAAACGTCGCTTTCTGCTTCCACCACCTCCCCTGGCAGCAAGTTCCAGGCACTCACCACCCTCTGTGTAAAAAACTTACCTCGCACATCCCCTCTAAACTTTGCCCCTCGCACCTTAAACCTATGTCCCCTAGTAACTGACTCTTCCACCCTGGGAAACAGCTTCTGACTATCCACTCTGTCCATGCCGCTCATAACTTTGTAAACCTCTATCATGTCGCCCCTCCACCTCCGTCGTTCCTGTGAAAACAATCCGAGTTTTTCCAATCTCTCCTCATATTTAATGCCCTCTAGACCAGGCAACATCCTGGTAAACCTCCTCTGTACCCACTCCAAAGCCTCCACGTCCTTCTGGTAGTGTGGCGACCAGAATTGCACGCAATATTCTAAGTGGGGCCTAACTAAGGTTCTGTACAGCTGCAACATGACTTGCCATTTTTTATACTCTATGCCCCGCCCGATGAAGGCAAACATGCCGAATGCCTTCTTGACTACCTTATCCACCTGCGTTGCCACTTTCAGTGACCTGTGGACCTGTACGCCCAGATCTCTCTGCCTGTCAATACTCCTAAGGGTTCTGCCATTTACTGTAGACCTCCCACCTGCATTAGACCTTCCAAAATGCATTACCTCACATTTGTCCGGATTAAACTCCATCTGCCATTTCTCCGCCCAAGTCTCCAACCAACCTATATCCTGCTGTATCCTCTGACAATCCTCATCATTATCCGCAACTCCACCAACCTTTGTGTCGTCCGCAAACTTACTAATCAGACCAGCTACATTTTCCTCCAAATCATTTATATATACTAAAAACAGCAAAGGTCACAGCACAAATGTGGCATTTTAGCATGGATAGAAGATTGGCTAGCTGACAGGAAACAGAGAGTATGCATAAATGGGTCATTTTCTGGTTTGCAAGATGTGCCACAGGGATCTGTACTGGGGTCTCAATATTTTACAATTTGACAAATGACTTAGATGAAGGGACCGAAGGTATGATTGCTAAATTTGCTGATGACACAAAGATAGAATAGAATAGAATATTACAGCGCAGTACAGGCCCTTCGGCCCTCGATGTTGCGCCGACCTGTGAAACCATCTGACCTACACTATTCCATTTTCATCCATATGTCTATCCAATGACCACTTAAATGCCCTTAAAGCTGGCGAGTCTACTATTGTTGCAGGCAGGGCGTTCCACGCCCCTACTACTCTCTGAGTAAAGAAACTACCTCTGACATCTGCCCTATATCTATCACCCACAACTTAAAGCTATCTCCCCTCGTGTTTGCCATCACCATCCGAGGAAAAAGACTCTCACTATCCACCCTATCTAACCCTCTGATTATCTTATATGTCTCCATTAATTCACCTCTCCTCCTCCTTCTCTCTAACGAAAACAACCTCAAGTCCCTCAGCCTTTCCTCGTAAGACCTTCCCTCCATACCAGGCAACATCCTAGTAAATCTTCTCTGCACCCTTTCCAAAGCTTCCACATCCTTCCTATAATGCGGTGACCAGAACTGCACGCAATACTCCAGGTGCGGCCGCACCAGAGTTTTGTACAGCTGCAGCATGACCTCGTGGCTCCGAAACTCGATCCCCCTACTAATAAAAGCTAACACACCATATGCCTTCTTAACAGCCCTATTAACCTGGGTGGCAACTTTCAGGAATTTATGTACCTGGACACCAAGATCTCTCTGCTCATCTACACTACCAAGAATCTTCCCATTTGCCCAGTACTCTGCATTCCTGTTACTCCTTCCAAAGTAAATCACCTCGCACATTTCCACATTAAACTCCATTTGCCATCTCTCAGCCCAGCTCTGCAGCCTATCTATGTCCCTCTGTACCCTACAACATCCTTCGGCACTATCCACAACTCCACCAACCTTCGTGTCATCCGCAAATTTTCTAGCCCACCCTTCTACATCCTCATCCAGGTCATTTATAAAAATGACAAACAGCAGTGGCCCCAAAACAGATCCTTGCGGTACACCACTAGTAACTAAACTCCAGGATGAACATTTGCCATCAACCACCACCCTCTGTCTTCTTTCAGCTAGCCAATTTCTGATCCAAAGCACTAAATCACCTTCAATCCCATACTTCCGTATTTTCTGCAATAGCCTACCGTGGGGAACCTTATCAAACGCCTTACTGAAATCCATATACACCACATCCACGGCTTTACCCTCATCCACCTGTTTGGTCACCTTCTCAAAAAACTCAATAAGGTTTGTGAGGCACGACCTACCCTTCACAAAACCGTGCTGACTATCGCTAATGAACTTATTCTTTTCAAGATGATTATAAATCCTATCTCTTATAACCTTTTCCAACATTTTACCCATAACCGAAGTAAGGCTCACAGGTCTATAATTACCAGGGCTGTCTCTACTCCCCTTCTTGAACAAGGGGACAACATTTGCTATCCTCCAGTCTTCCGGCACTATTCCTGTCGACAATGACGACATAAAGATCAAGGACAAAGGCTCTGCAATCTCCTCCCTGGCTTCCCAGAGAATCCTAGGATAAATCCCATCTGGCCCAGGGCACTTATCTATTTTCACACTTTCCAAAATTGCTAACACCTCCTCCTTGTGAACCTCAATCCCATCTAGCCTAGTAGTCTGTATCTCAGTATTCTCCTCGACAACATTTTCTTTCTCCACTGTCAATACTGACGAAAAATATTCATTTAACGCTTCCCCTATCTCCTCTGATTCCACACACAACTTCCCACTACTATCCTTGATTGGCCCTAATCTAACTCTAGTCATTCTTTTATTCCTGATATAACTATAGAAAGCCTTAGGGTTTTCCTTGATCCTATCCGCCAATGACTTCTCGTGTCCTCTCCTCGCTCTTCTAAGCTCTCCCTTTAGATCCTTCCTGGCTAGCTTGTAACTCTCAAGTGCCCTAACTGAGTCTTCACGTCTCATCCTAACATAAGCCTTCTTCTTCCTCTTGACAAGCGCTTCAATTTTTAGATTAGATTAGATTAGATTAGAGATACAGCACTGAAACAGGCCCTTTGGCCCACCGAGTCTGTGCCGAACATCAACCACCCATTTATACTAATCCTACACTAATCCCATATTCCTACCAAACATCCCCACCTATATTTCCCTACCACCTACCTATACTAGTGACAATTTATAATGGCCAATTTACCTATCAACCTGCAAGTCTTTTGGCTTGTGGGAGGAAACCGGAGCACCCGGAGAAAACCCACGCAGCCACAGGGAGAACTTGCAAACTCCACACAGGCAGTACCCGGAATCGAACCCGGGTCCCTGGAGCTGTGAGGCTGCGGTGCTAACCACTGCGCCACTGTGCCGCCCTGAATAAATCCTCCCTCTCCCTGTCGTAGCAACTGACAAAGCTATACCGGTAGAATAAAGTATACTCTTCTCTTTGGCCTCCCTTTCTCGAGAGACAATGGGTAAGCGCCTGGAGGTGGCCAGCGGCATGCGGAGCAACTTCTTTAGTAAACCACGGCTCCCTTGCTCGACAACATCCTCCCTGCCTGACAGGTATATACTTATCAAGGACACGCAGTAGCTGCTCCTTGAATAAGCTCCACATTTTGATTGTGCCCATCCCCTGCAGTTTCCTTCCCCATCCTACGCATCCTAAATCTTGCCTAATCGCATCATAATTTCCTTTCCCCCAGCTATAATTCTTGCCCTGTGGTATATACCTGTCCCTGCCCAGCGCGAAGGTAAACCTAACCGAATTGTGATCACTATCACCAAAGTGCTCACCTACATCTAAATCTAACACCTGGCCGGGTTCATTACCCAGTACCAAATCCAATGTGGCATCGCCCCTGGTTGGCCTGTCTACATACTGTGTCAGAAAACCCTCCTGCACACACTGGACAAAAACTGACCCATCTAAAGTACTCGAACTATAGTATTTCCAGTCAATATTTGGAAAGTTAAAGTCCCCCATAACAACTACCCTGTTACTCTCGCTCCTGTGGAGAATCATCTTCGCTATCCTTTCCTCTACATCTCTGGAACTATTCGGAGGTCTATAGAAAACTCCCAACAGGGTGACCTCTCCTCTCCTGTTTCTAACCTCGGCCCATACTACCTCAGTAGACGAGTCCTCAAACGTCCTTTCTGCCGCCGTAATACTTTCCTTGATTAACAATGCCACACCCCATCCTCTTTTACCATCTTCTCTGTTCTTACTGAAACATCTAAATCCTGGAACCTGCAACATCCATTCCTGTCCCTGCTCTACCCATGTTTCCGAAATGGTCACAACATCGAGATCCCAGGTACCAACCCATGCTGCAAGCTTACCCACCTTATTCCGGATGCTCCTGGCGTTGAAGTAGACACACTTTAAACCAAGTTCTTGCTTGCCAGTGCCCTCTTGCATCCTTGTAACCTTATCCCTGACCTCACTACTCTCAACATCCTGTACACTGGAACTACAATTTAGGTTCCCATCCCCCTGCTGAATTAGTTTAAACCCGCCCGAAGAGCACTAGCAAATCTCCCCCCCAGGATATTGGTACCCCTCTGGTTCAGGTGAAGACCATCCTGTTTGTAGAGGTCCCACCTACCCCAGAAAGAGCCCCAATTATCCAGGAAACCAAAACCCTCCCTCCTACACCATCCCTGCAGCCACGTGTTCAACTCCTCTCTCTCCCTATTCCTCGCTTCGCTAGCACGTGGCACGGTCAACAACCCAGAGATAACAACTCTGTTTGTTCTCGCTCTAAGCTTCCACCCTAGCTCCCTGAATTTCTGCCTTAAATCCCCATCTCTCTTCCGACCTATGTCATTGGTGCCTATGTGGACCACGACTTGGGACTGCTCCCCCTCCCCTTCCCCCTTAAGGATCCCAAAAACACTATCCGAGACGTCACGAACCCTGGCACCTGGGAGGCAACACATCAACCGTGAGTCTCTCTCGTTCCCACAGAACCTCCTATCTGTTCCCCTAACTATGGAGTCCCCAATGACTAATGCTCTGCTCCTCTTCCCCCTTCCCTTCTGAGCAACAGGGACAGACTCTGCACCAGAGACCTGTACCCCATTGCTTACCCCTGGTAAGTTGTTCCCCACAACAGTATCCAAAACGGTATACCTGTTGTTGAGGGAAACGGCCACAGGGATCCCTGCACTGCCTGCTGGTTCCCTCTCCTTCCCCTGACGGTAACCCATCTACCTACTTCTTTTAACTGAGGTGTGACTACCTCCCCATAACTCCTCTCAATAACCCCCTCCGCCTCCCGAATGATCCGACGTTCATCCAGCTCCAGCTCCAGTTCTCGAACGCGGTTCTCGAGGAGCTGGAGTTGGGTGCACTTCCCGCAGATGCAGTCAGCAGGGACACTCTTGGCAACATTTACCTCCCACATTCTGCAGGAGGAACATTCAACTGCCTTAACCTCCATTCCCACTATTCTATAGGTCGGAAAGTAACTTATGAAGAGGACATAAGGGGGCTGCAAAGGGATGTAGATAGATTAAGTGAGTGGGCAAAGACCTGGCAAATGGAGTATAATGTGTGAAAATTGTCCACTTTGGTAGGAAGAATAAAAAAGAAGCACATTATCTAAATGGCGAGAGATTGCAGAGCTCTGAGATGCAGAGGGATCTGGGTGTCCTAATGCATGAATCGCAAAAGGTTAGTATGCAGGTACAGCATGTAATTAGGAAAGTTAATAGAATGTTATCATTTATCGCGAGGGGAATTGAATACAAAACTAGGGAGGTTATGCTTCAGTTATCCAGAGCATTGATGAGACCACATCTGGAGTACTATATATAGTACTGGTTTCCTTATTTAAGGAAGGATGTAAATGCGTTGGAGGCAGTACAGAGAAGGTTTACTAGACTAATACCTGGAATGGGCGGGCTATCTTGCAAAGAAAGATTGGATAGGCTTGGCTTATATCCGATGGAATTTAGAAGAGCAAGAGGTGACTTGATTGAAACATGTAAGATGCTGAGAGTTCTTGACAGGGTGGACGTGGAAAGGATGTTTCCCCTTGTGGGAGAATCTAGAACTGGGGGGTCACTGTTAGACTGTTATATGGAAAGGAAGAATGTGCAGGGTTACGGGGAGAAGGTGGGGGAGTGGCACTAGATGAATTGCTCATTCGGAGAGCTGGTACAGACACGATGGGCTGAACGGTCTCCTTCTGCACTGTAACAGTTCTGTGGTTCTGTGATTCTTGTGGCCATGCCAGCCTGCAGTTTACTTGGGACACCATCACTGGGCATGCTCCTGAGTGAATCCTGACTCTACCTCTTCATCGTTTTCATCCTCCTCCCAGTCCTGCTCCGAGGTGGAGTGGCGTTCCAGGTCCTCCTCTGCATCCATCTCCAGGCCTCTTTGCATTGTCTAGTTGTGCAGAGCACAGCAGACAACGAATGCGAGACCCTCTTGCTGGCATATTGGAGAGCACCAACTGACAAGGCAATGCAGATACATGTTACTAGATGGCTCATATTGTAGTTCCTCTTTCCATCCATGTCTGGGTATCAGATAGGCATCAGGAGTCATCTCTTTAGGAGATAACCCTTATTCACCAGCAGCTGCCCACAGAGACTGGATGTGGGCCTGAAGAGATATGGCATCTTGGACTCTTGTAGGATAAAGGAGTCGTGACAGCTGCCCGGAATCAGGCACAGACCTGCAAGATTCACTTCCTGTGATCACAGACCAGCTGCATATTCAATGAACGGTAGTCCTTTCTGCTCAGGAATCTGACTGGCTGGTTTGTCGGTGCCTTGATGGCTATGTGGATGTAATCGATGACCCTCAAACCTGAGGGAATCCACTGAGGGCGGCAAAGCCCAAAGCCCTCTGTGCCTGCTCTGGCCCATCTGTGTCATCGTGGATGCTCCAGAATATGGCATCCATGACCTGTCTGATGTTGTGATGAGCTGCTGACTGCAAGATACCACTTAGGTCTGCTGCTCCCTGGAAAGACCTGCTTGCATAGAAAGTCAGGGTGATGGTGACCTGACGGCTGCAGGTAGGGGACTGCCATGGGGGCCATGAGACCTCAGGACATTGTGGATTGAAACACAAATATCTGAGACCATCTGCTTGGATAGGCACAGCCTCCATCGGCACTGGCCTCTGTCATTTGCAGGTAGCTAATTCTTGGGCGGTAGACCCCATGTCTAGGGTAAGTGCCTTCTTCCCCTGCAGCCCTTCGCTGTACTCCTCTGGCCTCCTGCTGCCCAGGAGGATGCATCTGTTGAAACTCATCCTAGCTGCTCTGTCCAATGTCAGAGTTGCCTCTCCTACCTCAACTCCCTCAATTGATGCACATTTGCTTATCAGGCCTTCCCTTGCCAACCCCAGCTGCCCAAGTGATGTTAGCAGCCTCACCTCTCCAGGTTCCTACCACTCACCACTGCCGAATGCAAGTCTTTCCACTGCAGCAATGGCTACTTTGAGGCACTTTTTAAGCAGTTAAGCTTTAATCAGGGCTTCTATAATATGTTAAACAGCCCTTCCAGCTGCCCTTATGGGCCCCAAGTGTTCATGACTTACACCATGTCATGTTCCAGACATCATGTTTCCCCCGTGCCCTCCTATTGAAACTTCCAAACTGCTCCTGACAAGCCTTTCAATGAGCTCCTCAATGAGCTCAACTGCCAATTAACTGGAGGCATTCATACTTGATGTTCACTCCCTCCGGGCATCCCTTTTAAAAAACTTCACATTCTGGAGGCAGCGGAAGCCAGTGCCGACCTCCAAGAACGTGATTTTCAAATCACGCACGCACATACTTTTACACCACCAGGATTTCAAAATTCAGCCCCTCATTTCAGTTTCAGGTTCTACCCCAAATTGTAGTCACTCTGCTGCCAGGGTTTGGGGGATTTTTTGATCTGGCATTACTATGAAGGGGGAACCAGGGGTTTAGCAGAAATGGGTCAAGACAGTGAGATTTGGCTTGCCTGTTGATTCTTGTTACTTGTCAGCAGTGAGGGAAGGGGTAGGGCATGAATCTGATGGTACTGGTTTGTAACTTTCTAAGAGATCTCTGCAAAGATTAAATTTGGTGTTTGGGATTAATTCCACCTATCTCTATGCCTGTCTTTGTCTGTCTACCCCTTTCGCCATCTGTCTCTCTCTGTGATGAGGAAATGCATTCTGAGCGCAAAATTTCAATTCGGCATAGCTAGTACACATCTCCCCATAGGGGAACTGGAAAATGTGGCAGGATCCAGTTTTGCAGGATCCCATTCTCCTGTTTTTCAGTAGGAGAAGCTAGGAGATGTGTCTGGGGAGTTCCTGGACTACCCTGGAGGCAATCGATTACGTTCACCAAGAAATCCACTTATGCCATGTACAGCAAAGAAGCTCATTTCTTTGTGGGCTAGCCAGGTCTCTTTGTTTTTGGCACGGCATGGTGCTGCTCCAACATTGTGTCAGTAGTTCAGGGTGAGCACTGCTGATGTGCCCTATATTTTCCAGGAAAATTCAATGTCATGGTTTGTTGATTGGCCAATAGAATAATTCAAAAAGTTTTTGACGAGTTTTTAAACTGACTTTTTTTCTCAATTTCTGAAATTTGTAATGTCCAAAATAAGGCTTTAAACACAATAAATAAAATTCAAAAAACTTAGACGTTTCACAATTGCTCTACAGAGAGCCAGCATGAACTTAATGGGCCAAATGGCTGCCTTCTCTGCTGCAATAACTCGATGACATTTGCATAATGACATTTACCCACTGAATTGGGCCTTGGTTAAAGTTTTTACTTCAAGACCACAGCTTGCTTCAAAAGTTAAAATCTCAACCCAACATATTTACCTCAAATCAGGAGGAAAGATTTTCCAACTGAACATGTTCAGTTTGCAGAACTTCCCAGCAATGGAAACTGTACATTCTTAACATGTTTGGTTAGCAGCATTTCCCAACATGCAATCTGTGGATCTGTTTGACATCAAAGGTAGAGAATATGTCCCTGAATATTCTGACATTTTCTTTGTTTTTCTGAAAGAATTTGAAAGAAATTTGGATTTAACTTTCAAACCTTTATTTTAGGCAAGTCTAACGTTTTTAACAAGTGGAAGAAAAGAATGGGCTGTGTTTATGACTGGTGGCTGTCCACTACCCCTGCTATTACTGAGACTTGGTTGAGGGAAGGGCATGATTGGCAACTGAATATCCCAGGATATCGATGCTTCAGGCGGGATAGAGAGGGAGGTAAAAGGGGTGCAGGAGTTGCATTACTGGTCAAAGAGGATATCACAGCTGTGCTGAAGGAGGGCACTATGGAGGACTCGAGCAGTGAGGCAATATGGGCAGAACTCAGAAATAGGAAGGGTGCGGTAACAATGTTGGGGCTGTACTACAGGCCTCCCAACAGCGAGCGTGAGATAGAGGTACAAATATGTAAACAGATTATGGAAAGATGTCGGAGCAACAGGGTGGTGGTGATAGGAGATTTTAATTTTCCCAACATTGACTGGGATTCACTTAGTGTTAGAGGTCTAGATGGAGCAGAATTTGTCAGGAGCATCCAGGAGGGTTTTCTAGAGCAGTATGTAAATAGTCCAACTCGGGAAGGAGCCATACTGGACCTGGTGTTGGGGAATGAGCCAGGCCAGGTGGTTGAAGTTTCAGTAGGGGACTACTTTGGGAATAGTGATCACAATTCCGTAAGCTTTAAAATACTCATGGACAAAGACGAGAGTGGTCCTAAAGGAAGAGTGCTAAAGTGGGGGAAGGCCAACTATACCAAAATTCGGCAGGAGCTGGGGAATGTAGATTGGGAGCAGCTGTTCGAAGGTAAATCCACATGTGATATGTGGGAGGCTTTTAAAGAGAGGTTGGTTAGCGTGAAGGAGAGAC
Organism: Heterodontus francisci; assembly: GCF_036365525.1. Classification (NCBI taxonomy): domain Eukaryota; kingdom Metazoa; phylum Chordata; class Chondrichthyes; order Heterodontiformes; family Heterodontidae; genus Heterodontus; species Heterodontus francisci. Next base: position 151,538,668 of record NC_090371.1, read on the forward strand.
ATGTTCCTGTGAAAATGAGGGATAGAAATGGCAAGATTAGGGAACCATGGATGACAGGTGAAATTGTGAGACTAGCGAAGAGGAAAAAGGAAGCATACATAAGGTCTGGGAGGCTGAAGAAAGACGAAGCTTTGAAAGAATATCGGGAATGTAGGACCAATCTGAAACGAGGAATTAAGAGGGCTAAAAGGGGTCATGAAATATCTTTAGCAAACAGGGTTAAGGAAATTCTCAAAGCTTTTTATTCATATATAAGGAGCAAGAGGGTAACTAGAGAAAGGATTGGCCCACTCAAGGACAAAGGAGGAAAGTTATGCGTGGAGTCAGAGAAAATGGGTGAGATTCTAAACGAGTACTTTGCATCGATATTCACCGAGGAGAGGGACATGACGGATGTTGAGGTGAGGAACAGATGTTTGATTACTCTGGGTCAAGTCGGCATAAGGAGGGAGGAAGTGTTGGGTATTCTAAAAGGCATTATGGTGGACAAGTCCCCAGGTCCGGATGGGATCTATCCCAGGTTACTGTGGGAAGCGAGAGAGGAAATAGCTGGGGCCTTAACAGATATCTTGCAGCATCCTTAAACACGGGTGAGGTCCCGGAGGACTGGAGAATTGCTAATGTTGTCCCCTTGTTTAAGAAGGGTAGCAGGGATAATCCAGGTAATTATAGACCGGTGAGCCTGACGTCAGTGGTAGGGAAGCTGCTGGAGAAGTTACTGAGGGATAAGATCTATTCCCATTTGGAAGAAAATGGGCTTATCAGTGATAGGCAACATGGTTTTGTGCAGGGAAGGTCATGTCTTACCAACTTAATAGAATTCTTTGAGGAAGTGACAAAGTTGATTGATGAGGGAAGGGCTGTAGATGTCATATACATGGACTTCAGTAAGGCGTTTGATAAGGTTCCCCATGGTAGGCTGATGGAGAAAGTGAAGGCGCATGGGGTCCTGGGTGTACTAGCTAGATGGATAAAGAACTGGCTGGGCAACAGGAGACAGAGAGTAGCAGTGGAAGGGAGTTTCTCAAAATGGAGACGTGTGACCAGTGGTGTTCCACAGGGATCCGTGCTGGGACCACTGTTGTTTGTGATATACATAAATGATTTGGAGGAAAGTATAGGTGGTCTGATTAGCAAGTTTGCAGACGACACTAAGATTGGTGGAGTAGCAGATTGTGAAGGGGACTGTCAGAGAATACAGCAGAATATAGATAGACTGGAGAGTTGGGCAGAGAAATGGCAGATGGAGTTCAATCAGGGCAAATGCGAGGTGATGCATTTTGGAAGATCCAATTCAAGAGTGAACTATACAGTAAATGGAAAAGTCCTGGGGAAAATTGATGTATAGAGAGATTTGGGTGTTCAGGTCCATTGTTCCCTGAAGGTGGCAACGCAGGTCAATAGAGTGGTCAAGAAGGCATACGGCATGCTTTCCTTCATCGGATGGGGTATTGAGTACAAGAGTTGGCAGGTCATGTTACAGTTGTATAGGACTTTGGTTCGGCCACATTTGGAATACTGCGTGCAGTTCTGGTCGCCACATTACCAAAAGGATGTGGATGCTTTGGAGAGGGTGCAGAGGAGGTTCACCAGGATGTTGCCTGGTATGGAGGGCGCTAGCTATGAAGAGAGGTTGAGTAGATTAGGATTATTTTCATTAGAAAGACGAAGGTTGAGGGGGGACCTGATTGAGGTGTACAAAATCATGAGAGGTATAGACAGGGTGGATAGCAAGAATCTTTTTCCCAGAGTGGGGGATTCAATTACTCGGGGTCACGAGTTCAAAGTGAAAGGGAAAAAGTTTAGGGGGGATATGCGTGGAAAGTTCTTTACGCAGAGGGTGGTGGGTGCCTGGAACGCGTTGCCAGCGGAGGTGGTAGACGCGGGCACGATAGCTTCTTTTAAGATGTATCTAGACAGATACATGAATGGGCAGGAAGTAAAGGGATACAGACCCTTAGAAAATAGGCATCATGTTTAGATAGAGGATCTAGATCGGCGCAGGCTTGGAGGGCCGAAGGGCCTGTTCCTGTGCTGTAATTTTCTTTGTTCTTTGTTCTTTACATGCCCCTGTAACAGTTTAACTTTTCACTCATGGATTCAGAGGAGGGCAGGAGAATTTTAAGCCCCTGCCAAAGATGTGGTGGGGGGGAGGTTAAAGTTGGGAAAAAGGGAATCTCGACCCCAACCAGTGCGCCCACCATTCCGGTTTTAATGGAAGCAGGTTGGTGGGGGTGGGGGCGGTGGGGTTAGTGGTGCACGAGAAAAACCTGCTCTCCGGAGGTGGGTCTGTAATTTAAATATTTTAATGAGGCTGTATGCCACACATTGTAGCAGTGTTTTAAATTTAATGGCTGAGGGAGAGAGGCAAGAACAGATGGATGCAACAAGTGATTCCTGCACTGCTTGTGGACCAGGAGAAGCAGGAGTACTTCACCCCTGCCCATCAAGCTAACCTGTTTCCCACTTCACGCAATCAGACCATGTGACCCCCTGATCTATCCATGACTCTGCCCCACACCCAATCTATCCATGGCCCCCTTAGTCTTTCTGTTCCCCTGATCTATCCAGTTCCTTGATCTAGTCACAACCCCACCTGATCTGTCAATGGCCTACCTCCCCTGTTCTCTCCACTCCTTCCAAATCTATCCATATGCTCCCCAACCCCACTCCACAATCAATCCATGGACTCCCCCAACCCATAATCTCCACACGCCCAACCTATCCACAGCCATCCCTGATGTCCCGCCAACCCATAATCTCTCCCTCCTTCCTCTCTGCTCCACAGCAAATTTGGCAGGACCTCTGACTTATCCACTTCTCGTCTCCCTCCCACTGACCTCCCGCTCCCTCCCTGTCCCCCCCCCCCCCCTAAATATTGGGACCATAGAATTTTACAACAAAGAAACAGGATATTGGCTCCATCAGTTCTGCCATTGGTTTTCTCCGAATGAGCCACTGGTCAAATTCCAACTTCCTGCCCACTGCCCATACCCTTTAATATTGTTCTTATTCAGGCAACTATCAAATACCCTTTATAAAAGCTCTCATGTAACCTCCTTCAGCATCAGTTTCTGGCAGTGAATTTCAACCACCCTCTGTGTAAAGGCTTTTTTTCTCATTTCCTGTTTAATTTGCTTGCAATTATCTTAAATCTGTGACTCTCATTACCAACTTCACAACAATCGATAACTGTTCATCACTCTTTATATTATTATAACTCTTCATAAATTTGAATGCTTCTGTCACATCACCTCTCAGCTCCCATCAGGAAAGTTCTAGCTTCAGAAGTTTCTCTTCATAGCTGTGATCATTTATCCCTATGAATATTCTTGTGCATCTATGGTGCAACTTTTCCATTGCTTTTCTATCTTTCCTACAGTCAGGTGCTGAGAACTGAACACACAACTACGACCTAACTAAGGTTGCGTAAATTGTTTCAATACTTTTGTATTCTGGATACAAAACTAAGAATTCCATTTACCTTTCTTCTGGTCTATCTACTTGCCCTCTGTAACTAGAAATAGAAACATTTCTGTGGCCAATATTCTTCAGTCCAGTTCAGACTGTGAGTGCCTTCAGTAGGTCAGTGACCTCTGTGGCACCACTATAGTATTATTGACCACCTCCAATGTTCTAATAATCCTGTCCCCAAGATTTGGTCACAGACAACTGTCTGTTCAAATGACAGGTGAGAGTTACATCCTGCTGCCTTCCAACTCTTTGAATGGGCCAGTGAGATTTACAGGCTGTTAGCTTTTTGGCAGTGACCCTTCATCAGAAATATTGTGCATTGGCAACATTTACTATTAAATGCACTTTTACCTTATGTCTTTTCCCAGCAAGTTTACATAAAATAGCTTCTATCTGCATGTACAAAAAAGGTTTGGAGACCAGTGTGTCTATCAGACAACTCCTTCACATTAATAACGATTTGTCTGAGCTAAGAACTTCTCTGACCAGCTGTACCGACTGCACAATTGTCAAAATAGAGTCATTTACTTTTACGGCATAGAAGGAGGCCATTCAGCCCATCGAGCCCTTGCCGGCTGTCCATGGAGCAATCCAGTCAGTCCCACTCCCTCGCTCAGTCCCCGTAGCCCTGCAAGTTTATTTCCTTCAAGTGCCCATCTAATTTCCTTCTGAAATCATTGATTGTCTCCACTTCCACCACCCTCATAGTGAGATCCAGGTCATTACCACATGCTACATAAAAAAGTTGTTCCTCACATTCCCCCTGCATCTCTTGCCCAAAACATTCAATCTGTGTCCCCTAGATCTTGTACCATCAGTTAATGAGAACTGTTTTTTGTTGTCTAACTTATCTAAGCTGTCATAATCTTGTACACTACTATCAAATCTCCCCTCAATCTCCTTTGCTTCAGAAAGAACAACCCCAGCTTTTACTAAAATCCCCCATCCCTGGAACCATTCTGGTAAATCTCTGCACCCTCTCAAGGACCTTCACATCCTTCCCAAAGTGTGTTGACCAGAACTGGATGCAATATTCTAGTTGGGGCCTAACCAGAGCTTTATAAAGATTCAGCAAAACTTTCCTCCCTTTCTACTCTATGCCTCTACTTCTGAAGCCCAAGATCCCATATGCTTTGTTAACCACTCTCTCAATATGTCCTGCCACCTTCAAAGGTTGATGCACATGCACCCCCAGTTCCCTCTATTCTTGAACATGCTTTACAACTGCATTATTGCCCAGCCTTAGTAATATTTTAAAATCAGCCACTTTGGGCAATATCAATTTACTCTGTTTTAAAGAAATAGATTTTTATGCCATTCATGGTGGCCCATTTGTTGAGTTGTGGATGATTTGTTGGACTCACGTACTTATCAAATTATTATTAAACAAGAAGAATGTGGAGGGTGAATTAGAATTAGAACATTACAGCGCAGTACAGGCCCTTCGGCCCTCGATGTTGCGCCAACCTGTGAAACCATCTGACCTACACTATTCCATTTTCATCCATATGTCTATCCAATGACCACTTAAATGCCCTTAAAGTTGGCGAGTCTACTACTCTGCAGGCAGGGCGTTCCACGCCCTTACTACTCTCTGAGTAAAGAAACTACCTCTAACATCAGTCCTATAGCTATCACCCCTCAACTTAAAGCTATGTCCCCTCGTGTTTGCCATCACCATCCGAGGAAAAAGACTCTCACTATCCAATATGTTGTTCCAAAACTGGCATACAGTCAACTTCTGAGTACACTTAAATAGGTCACTAGGATCTTCCAGAACAATTTTTGTCAGGCTGTGTTGAGAAGTAATTTTTCAGATATTCTTCAAAGACAGGAAGTGAGATGAATTAACACCATGGACTTCTCAGCGTCCTTCAGAGATATTGGAAAATGAAGCTGGGTTGTGGTCTTCTCTCCTTTTTACTCTTCTTCAACAGACTTGAATTTATCTGCCACTCACTCCAGAAGGTAAAACACACATGCTGGGCTGAAATTTACCAGCCCTCTGACATCAGTGGTTGTGGTGGGGGGCCCCAGAAACACTTCCGTGATAGGCCCGCCATGATTCATGACGTCGGGTATGTCCCCTGATGCGGCCACTTGCCACTCGGCACCCCAATTAACATATGTAAAGTGCTACTTACTTTGCCTGCTTATGCAACCTGCTGCCTGTCGTTTCACAGTTCTGTATTTTTCATTGAACGGGCAGCTGCTACGTGTCATCCCATTCACAAATGAGAAAAGCCGGCAGGACAGGAGTCATCGGACACAGTGCAGGTAAGTCTGGATATACCAGGATCTCAACTCTGCATACTAGTGGTGGGATCTCTGTACACTTGTCGGAGAGGTAGGAGGGCAGGATGGTGTTACAGGAGGAACAGCTCTGCAGCCATGAAGTGAGGTACTGCGTTACCTCCCTTCATAAACGGTGTCCACTCTGTGCCATTGTTTGTCTGTGTGAGTGAAGGAGCAATGACATTCCAGTTACCCTGTGTGGGGAAGGTGCCAAAAACAGTAGGCATGGAAAGGTGATCTGGCTGGTGGGGCAATCGATGCAGCTGTTACAATCTGAACATGGTCATGCTGTGCCACTCTTAAGGGGAGCTAAAATGGGCAATGCCATGCCATGGTACATAGTTGATGCATGAAAGCATCTGATGTACCAGTCAACATCAATGGCTACCCTGTTCGGAACCTTCGAAGAAGTGAAGGAACCGAGTTTAAGTGTCACATGGAGATGGGAGTTCCTCAAATGTAGGAGTCATGACAGCTCTCTGGGAAACATGCACAAACATGCATGATTCTTATCCTAAGGTCACAAGCTAATTGCACGTTTGAAGAGTGGAAGCCTTTGCGATTGAGTTCCTATATTCATTGATCTGTTTGTTGTGAGGATCCATATGCACTGCAGGCAAAACCACCAGGCAGGTGCAGCCCATGTACAGGGCCCCATCATGAGCAGCAGCGGCCCCCAAGGAGAGCTCGCCAATACAGATTTCTGCTCAACTACAGGTCCCGAATGACAGACCTGCAGATTTCAGAGTGCCAGTATCAGAGGCAACTGGGGATGTCGAGACAGACGGTGATTCATCTCCGTGCCCTGCTCAACGATGACCTGCAGCCCATGGGCATAGGTGGACATTCTATGCCTGTGGCCATCAAGGTGATAGCGGCTTTTTTAGACCTCTGCATCATTTCAGGGGCCCACTGGAGACCTTCATGTGTCACTCAATCAGCAGTGCACTGCTGCATCAGGGAGGTCACTGATGCTCTTTGCTGGAGGGCTGGTGACTTCATGACGGACCCTGGGAGCCAGTTCCAGAGGGCCACCGGTTACGGCTCCATTGTGGGATTCCCACAGGTGCGAGGGGTCATAGACTGCACCCATGTGCAGCACCACACAGACTGCACCACAGCAGAAGGTGGAATTTGAATTCAATTAATAAATCTGGAATTATAAAGCTAGTCTAATGATGGCCATGAAACCATTGTCAATTGTTTTAAAAACACATTTGGTTCACCAATGTCCTTTAGGCAATGAAATCTGCTTTCCTTACCTGGTCTGGCCTACATGTGACTCGAGACCCACAGCAATGTGGTTAACTCTTACATGCCCTCTGAAATGGCCTAGCAAGCCACTCAGTTGTATCTAACTGCTACGAAGTCGATAAAAAGGAATGAAACCGGACGGACCACCCGACATTGTCCGAGGCACCGGAAACGACAACAGCAAACCCAGCTCTGTCAACCCTGCAAAGTCCTCCTTACTAACATCTGGGGGCTTGTGCCAAAGTTGGGAGAGCTGTCCCACAGACTAGTCAAGCAACAGCCTGACTTAGTATTACTCACGGAAACATACCTAACAGACAATGTCCCAGACACTGCTATCACCATCCCCAGGTATGTCCTGTCCCACCGGCAGGACAGACCCAGCAGAGGTGGCAGCACAGTGGTATACAATAGGGAGGGAGTTACCCTGGGAGTCCTCAGCATCGACTCTGGACCCCATGAAGTCTCATGGCATCAGGCTAAACATGGACAAGGAAACCTCCTGTTGATTACCAACTACTGCCCTCCCTCAGCTGATGAGTCAGTACTCCTCCATGTTGAACAGCACTTGAAGGAAGCACTGAGGGTGGCAAGGGCACAGAATGTACTCTGGGTGGGGGACTTCAATGTCTATCACCAAGTGTGGCTCGGTAGCACCACTACTGACCGAGCTGGCCGAGTCCTAAAGGACATATCTGCTAGACTGGGTATGCGGCAGGTGGTGAGGGAATCAACAAGAGGAGGAAACATACTTGACCTCGTCCTCACCAATTTGCCTGCCGCAGATGTATCTGTCCGTGACAGTATTGGTAGGAGTGACCACCGCACAGTTGTTGTGGAGACCAAGTCCCGCCTTCACATTGAGGATACCCTCCTTTGTGTTTCTATATATATCAGTTACAGAGGCAGTGTCCACCTTGGACATACTCTACCAAGCATATTTGAAATTGATTTTTTTGAGAACATAAAATCTTTAAAATGTGTGCTTGTCTTTCAAAGACTGCAGTTGATTTTGGAGTAATGAGAGCAGGCTCCAATATATCATCTCAGTCTCCAAGCACAGAGGTATCCTAAAATTCTGTTAATGTAAGATAACACATTGTAAGGCCATTCCCTGTAAAAATTGACATTTTCTACGTTTTGTGGGTTTTTTAATTCATTTGTGGGACGTGAACATCACTTGCAAAGCCAGCAGTTATTGCTCATACCTAATTGCCCTTGAGAAGGTGATGGTGAGCTCCCTTCTCGAACCATGTGGGGTCGGTCCACCCACGGTGCTGTTAGGAAGGGAGGGTGTTCCAGGATTTTGACTCAGTGACAGTGAAGGAATGCCGATATAGTTCCAAGTCAGGATGGTGTGTGACCTGGAGGGGAACTTGCAGGTGGTAGTGTTCTCATGCATCTGCTGCCTTTGTCCTTCGAGGTGGTAGAGGTTGCGGGTTTGGAAGGTGCTGTTGAAAGAGGCTTAGCAAGTTGGTACACAAAGCTGCCATTGTGCGCTGGTGGTGGACTAAGTGAATAAGGTGGAGTATGGAGTGCCAATCATATGCAGGCTGCCTTGTTCTGGATGGTGTCAAGCTTCTTGAGTGTTGTTGGAGCTGCACTCATCCAGGCAAGTTTGATGCATTTAGGCCACAGTACCCACATCTCCTAACATTTATGGACCTACAAAAATCTCAAATATTTCATGGATTTGTGCTGAAATTATTCATTTAGCAAAGACAATAGCAGCATATGAGGAAAGAGAAAAAATATATAAATAATGCAAGCCAAGCGACATTTCCAAACATCAATAGATAGAATTGTGGCTTCATTGTTACTGGTTGAGATTTGTATGTTACGCACTAGACAGAATTTTTGCATAAAAGCATGTCTAAACACATTTTTGAAGTAAAGTGTGAATGGTTTTCACTATTACTCTTCCTGAATTGTTCTGCTGATGAGTATCCAAGAAACATGTTACTATTATGTAAGGCACTTTAAAAATCTCCTTTCCTGTATTCCTTGTCATTTAATGTTTTGTTTCAATCTACGTGCATTCTGTAATATTGTGAGGTGTACAGTTCAAAGAACAAGCTGTGTGTGTTATAATGATTGTGTGGAAGAAACTATAGTAAAATAAATCAAAACTTCCTCGGATGAGTACTCGCAATCTACTTTATTAACTTGTGCACAAGGAGAACAAACACAGTAGAGCTCACATTGAGACTCAGTGCGAAGTTCTGAACAATTTCAGTAAAACAATGGCAATTATACTATTCTGCAACCAATAATCTTACAACAATAGTTCAATCCTTAATTTGCATTCTAAAGCACCAATAATATTACAATTCAGTTTTTGCTCTAAACGAATAAGATACAATAATTTTCAATCCTTCGTTTACATATCTATCTCACCATTGGCCATGCAGCTGGTACAGCGCAATAACAGAAAGAGACATTATGCTTCAACAACACTCTTCTTATCTCATCACCCAGACATGACACATTCCTAAGGAACAGTTAGTGTGAGAAATATACTGACCAGGCAAACTCACACCCCTTGTCCGAGGGTGGCTCACCTCAGGTTCCACAATTGCATACCTCATCAGGTAAGTTTTGGTTATAACTGTCACATTTTAGACTACCATAAAGATAAACTGTCCAAAGATTATGCATGGTTTCCAGTTGGAAGCTGCTATCTTCTAACTGTGCAAGGCGCCCGCCTAAAATAGGCATTAGACGCCTTGCATAGGTAAGTCAGAAACCTAATGTTAGTTGTAGGAACATGCGTGAAATTGGTCAGCTAATGGCCAGAGCATGCACCATGTGTGCTCCACCCAATTATTCTGGGTCTTGAGCAGCCTAATCTGTGATCCTTAAAGGGACTGCTGGGGCCACTCCAAAAAGATAATTAACGTTTTTTAATATTTGCAAGCTTGTTCAGCCAGGAGAAACAGGAATGCTGTTGGCCACTGCCAGCCCGGGATGACTCCCTCTATTTTGCCTGCCCCTCCCTCTCTAGGATCCACTTGTGGGCTGAATCTACATCATAACCAGCCAAACTCTGAGGCCCTGACAAGTGAGTTGCACCAGGATACCCAACACACAGCTCACAGGTTCAATGCAAGTGAAGCCCATGATCCAATTTAAATTGGACCTCCAGCCAATGCTTGCAGGTGCATCGTGCTGTCCATTTTGCACTGGAAACTAGCACAAGTTGATTTCTTTTTTTTTAATGGAATTTCAGTATAGCTTTGTGTCCTTTCAGGAAACTATTTGTGTTTGTTTATTCCATACATTCATTGATGGATGCTCAACTTTGAATTACTTGGCATTTATTCAGTTCAATGTTTTTGATGGCATCACAAAGCAAGAGCTTGAAGTTTGAATGGTTTATCAGTAAACACCTCAGATTCCATTAATGTCAAGTTTCTGAGTTTTCCTAACCTTTGTAAAGTATAGCTTAGAGATGATTTTTTTTTTAAAAATGGTTTCAAGTTGCTTTGACAGCTCCGTAGATAAATGCATTATATTTCAAGGTACTTAATAAAATAGGCGACGAAAGACCTAAGCAGAATCCCTGTCCTATCTTGAGTTAGCTGATCTAAACCACTAGTGCTGACAGCACTACTGTGTCTTCAGGCAAAACAGGGCTGTAAATAATCAACCAAGCAAATTGTTCTGATCACTATCTAATAACCATTGCTGGAAAATATGTATTTGTCGACACTGAGAGAAGATAAAATCAGAGCTAACTTTGATGTTTATTTGATGAACTCCACAATCCGGCAGCCTGCTGACAATTTAGCCAATTTGGACACTAGGATGGGATAACAAAAAGGTGCTGGGACCCATAGAAGCACACTCTCAAATGAATCACTGTCTTCAGAGGAATAGGGAGAACTGTACAGGAAAATATCTTTCTTAGCTATTATCAATCTATGCTGTGGGGTGAATAAAAGAACAATAAAAGTTATCGTGATTGCTACGATCAGGTGAGGAGGGGTTGAAGGGCTCCCTTCTTGTCCCTGTCCTTGTTTGACTGCAACAGGGTTTCATTTTTTTTTAAAGGGAATGTGCTTGCCAATTCAGTGAGTGTTTAACTATTTACATGCTTTGATCATAAAAGAACAAATTGGATAGTTTTTTTTAGTTTAACAAAGAAAGAGGTCAGCTCTATTGTACTTGAACCTATCTAAACAAAATAATAAACTACGCTCCAACTTTCACACATACACGCGCGAGGTTCACACACACACAAATCGGTTACAGAGTGGGGAAGGATAGATTGGTTGAATTAGAGTCCGGAGCAATAAAAAGGTTATACAGTCTGTGGAGTTTTATGACTTGGTTGTCTTCTGGCTGTACTCGGAAGTCCTGAGGCTTCCGGCTTGTAGAGATGGCTAGCAGATTTGGGTTTTCCTGGAGAACAGCGATGCCTATGGTTTCCTTCATGGGGTCTCTGTCTGCAGTAATGATAGACTTAGGGTGGTCACGGCCTTGATAGGGTTCGAAACTTGCCAGGTGGACTGGGGAGAGAGAGAAAGAGGGGGACCCCACTTGGGTGTCTTCTGATCAGTGTCCAATTGCTTGCCTGCTGCAGAGAGAAAACCCCAGCTTAAAACACACAGATGGTGGGCCTGTCTCAGTGTGTATCTCCTTTTGCAACTTAGTTAGTTCATGTCTAGGAATTGTTCTGGAGGGGGCAGGCAAGACAATTTGACTCCCTTTCGATGCATTAGAATGTAGCGGATTTTGATACAAAATTCGGTGGCCATTTTAGCTGCTAGCAATCACCCTTTTTAAAATTTTAATTCAGGTTTCCAGCTGCTGGATTCAAAAAATCATCATTCGACATAGCATGTGTTCGTGACATGATATAAAAACAGAAAGTCCATAGCATCACATAGCTGGCTTTATGGTTATGCAATTGTTCTTCAATATACAATCGAAAACATATATAACTGGTTAGTGCGGACATTATCAGATAATTTACCTATAAGTGAAGAAAATAAAACAAATGATGGAGCAAATATTGTTTTGGCAAAATTACTTGCAAACTTAAATCGAAGCTGGACATGAAAAATGAAAATAAATGTCTGTTAAAGTGTCATATCCTATGTCAGCAACACTATTTAAAAATTTCTTGTTTATTAACATTTAAGAATGGGCTCATGTAATTCCCACTTGCATTTAACTCACAGAAATTTTATCCAGCTTACCTTGTTACTTTTGATATAACTGTTATAGATTTATTCAGTTCATCTGCGCCTGAAATCTAAAAGACAAGTCAAGCCAAACAATTCAAATACTAACATCTTGTGGGATTCATTCAAATATGTGTTTGGTAGGTTTTTGTATTTTAACATTTGGCTATTTAAATTTATTTGATCTTGGAACACTTGTTTGAAAATAGTTATCAATCTGCCTTCAAATTCAGATAGAGAGACATTTTCTGTAGACAGCGAGAAAAGAAAAACAACTAATATGTAAGAATGTTACTTACATTAAGGTTTAGCACAGTAGCTGTGGACTATTTATTGCTTTTCTATTACACATGGAGTTAGTTAAGCATAACTACATTAAAAGTAAAATACTGCTACTATTCGCTTGCTCTTTTACTGTTTAATAAGTCAAAGTCTAGTGCAGTTTTACTCTGCAACATTGCAAAGATTAAGAGGATTGAGCAATAAAAATCATTAGTTGAAATAAACTGAAGAATTTTCTTTGTTCTTTCCCTGGGGATACTATGGGCTGAATTTTACTGGGCCTGAAAGAGTGGGCGTAGGTAGTGGTGGCTAAGGTGGTGGGGGGGGGGGCACGGTGGTGCTGAAAAATTGGAAGGTGAAGCACTTGCACAGAACCCCGACATCGTGACGCAGTACAGAATTTTGCCAGCAGCGGGAACGATGGAGGGTGGATTTGCCACTACCTTGAGGCAGGACATCAATTTAGCTTGTTCAGATGGTAATTAAATGGAATTTTCATGTAGTTGAATTGAATTATATGGTGTTCTGCATTTCACGAATGGCACATGGGGATCATGGGCCTTCAGATCCCCAACCGGTTAAAGATGGCGCCATGAGGCAAGGCCTCAGTGTCGCATCTGGAAGCCAGCCATTTTGAAATTCTTTCTTGGCTCCAAGAGGAAGAATGGTGGGGGGTGGGTGAGGCCATTGCCAGCCATCGGCAGGGGGCCTAGAAAGGTTGGAGCTGCATCGAGTGCTGGTCCTGTAGGGTGGGAGCTGCATCGGATGGTGGTCCTGTAGGGTGGGAGCTGCATCGGATGGTAGTCCTTTACAGTGGCTTCAACAGCGGCGTGGGGTGGGCGATCTGCAAGGGACGCAGTGGTGAAGTGGTGCATGTTCAAAAGAGAGCAGCAAGGGGAAGTTTCTGGGCGAGGTCGACTACAAGGATAGCACATGAGAGGGGGAGAGACCAACTTGCATGGGACTGATCCACTTCATGGCCCTTGTGAGTAGGAGGTACATTGGGGGAGCGACAAAAGGCTGCCGCTCGAAGAAGGGTCTATTTGTGGGAGAGAGTGTACCGGACATGCCTCAACTATCTGCAGATGTCCGAGCACCAGTGTCAGTGAAGACTATGGCTCTTAAGGGAGGCAGTCACTGACTTATTCGCTATGCTGCAGGATAAATTGTGACCTATGGGGTCCAATGGATACCCAATGCGCGTGGCCCTAAAGATCACAGTGGCACTCAAGTTTTACGCATTCGGATAATTTCAGGAATTTACTTGGGGGGGGGGGGGGGGGTGCATGTGTAGGTTCTCCCAGACTGCGGCCCATCAGTGCTTGAAGGAAGTGACCAATGCCCTGTTCAAGAGGGCTGGCGACTATGTGTGTTACCGAACCAACCCAGACAGTCAAGCAGAGACGGCCATCAGATTCGGGGCCATCGTTGGGTTTTCTCAGGTGCAAGTGTCATCAAGTGCATGCATGTGGCTATCAAGGCTCCCACAGACCAGCCAGCGGACTTCATCAACATGAAGGGCTTCCATTCCACCAATGTCCAACTGGTCTATGACCACTGAAAGGGTCCTTCAAGTGTGTGCCTGGTACCCGGGAAGCAGTCACGACATATACATACTTCGACTGTCCCAGGTGCCACAATTTTCCCGGCACCCCCTGCGTGCCTTCATGGATGGATTCTCAGGGACAAGGGGTACCCAGTGAAGACATAGCTACTCATGCTTGTCAGGAACCCTTGCACTGCAGCAGAGGAGAGGTACAATGCCTGCCATAGGACCACCCGAGCGACTATTGAGCAGGCCATTGGGCTGCTGAAGATGAGATTCAGGTAGCTCGGCTGATCTGGTGGCGCCATTCAGCATGCCCCAGCAAGGGTCTCTCATATCACGGTGGTCTTCTGTGCTTCTGCACAATCTAGCACTACAGTGGAGGGAAGGCCTTGCATAATGAGGACATCATTGATTGCCACTCCTCATCTGATGAGGAGGATGCAGAGGAGGCAGCTGAGCAAGCAACACTGGATGAGGAATCCGTTGCACTAGAGGCGAGGGGCCCTGATAGAAGCACAAGGGAGACTCAGGATAATCTCCTGTAACCCTGATGCCTTTTCAATATCAGTGCAATAATGACTTATCTTAATATTGCACCCCATTGCCCAGTGCCCAGGTTCACCATGCATGCTGACAAAGCTGAGGAGCTGACCAAATGTGACCTGCTTCAACACTAACAGCCCACTGAGGGAGCAAGAGTATTTTCGACATCTGACAAAGCAACAAGAAATGAATAATCAACTACCAATGATATGTGTGACATTTATTGAATGCCACTACTGCATCGAGGTTTGACAAGTGCAAAGTCCAAACACCTGTGAACCCCAAGTGCATCTTGGTGCTCTTCTTCACGTCTTACGTGTGTTCCTATGAGGTGCAACACCTGTTCTTGCAGCTGTGGTGGAGGCAGCCTGCTGATCATGCTGCTCCTCTGGCTGCCTGAGGCCTGGAGTGCCCTGGCATGCTAAGGGGCTCCTGCACAGGGGTGCAGGACCCTCCTCTGTTGTCACAGCTACTGGAGTTGGGGTCACTAGCAGAGGGGCTGAGGATCCGCTGACAACAATCGAAGCGCCCTGAAAGGAGCCCCCAGAGATGGAAGGCAGCCTCCACCCTTGAAAGACACACACTGCGGCACAGTAGCGCAGTGGTTAGCACCGCAGCCTCACAGCTCCAGGGACCCGGGTTCGATTCCGGGTACTGCCTGTGTGGAGTTTGCAAGTTCTCCCTGTGTCTGCGTGGGTTTTCTCCGGGTGCTCCGGTTTCCTCCCACAGTCAAAAGACTTGCAGGTTGATAGGTAAATTGGCCATTATAAATTGTCACTAGTATAGGTAGGTGGTAGGGAAATATAGGGACGGGTGGGGATGTTTGGTAGGAATATGGGATTAGTGTAGGATTAGTATAAATGGGTGGTTGATGTTCGGCACAGACTCAGTGGGCCGAAGGGCCTGTTTCAGTGCTGTATCTCTAATCTAAAAAAAAACCTTCCTGCTGACCAGAGAAAGACGAGGACCTGGTGGAGATTCCGGACGATTCCTCCCCCTCTCACCTTGCTACTGCTGCATTGAGGTCATGGACAAGGAGATGGTATGCAGGTCTGTGCATAACTCTGACATCCACTGAGTAGTTTGCTGGATCTGGCTCTCCATAAGGGTCACCAACCTTTCAATGGAGAAAGCCATGCACACACATGCCTGAGACATGGCAGCACCATGGCCTGGATGGACTTCTCCTTCATCTGCATATGAATGTACATAGCCTCTGGCAGCTCCGCCAGATGTTCCCTTACCTCTCACTGCAGCTCCAGCAGGTTCCATGTTGCCAACTCCAGAGGCAGTGGTGGACACATGAGTACTATGCCTCCTCACTCTCCTGGGTTGACACTCCTGTCTCACAATCTGTAATCGCCCGGCCATCCTGCAAACCAGACAGTTCCAGGGCCTCCTCCTCTGCTGGCCCTCTGCTGGTATCAGAGTAAGGAAATCGGGGATGCCTCCACCAGTCCTGGCCGTCTGCTTGTCATTGTGGGCCTGTTTCTCCTACAAGCAGATGGAGGAACATATAGTCTTTCCATGAAGATGAACACAACACTTCTGCAGGTGACAGCCCTTTGGCCCATGATGGGGACTCCCGAATGTCTCCTCCAGATGTCCGCTCTCAAGGGACATGGTGGGGGTGAGCAAAGACAGATGGCCAGCTGTCGCTGAGATGCCGCCATTCATCAGAAGGGATATGCTGCTGCCACACCCCCTTGCCATCGCCTATGTGGTCACTCCCCCCATGTTGCACACCATCCTAGCAGGACCCTAGGAAGTACAGAGAGTCAGAGGGACTTTGGTGTACTTGTCCATTGATCACTGAAGGCAGCAGCACAGGTAGATAAGGTGGTTAGGAAGGCATATGGGATACTTGCCTTTATTAGCCGAGGCATAGAATATAAGAGCAGGGAGGTTATGATGGATCTGTATAAAATGCTAGCTAGGCCACAGCTGGAGTACTGTGTACAGTTCTGGGCACCACACTATAGGAAGGATGTGATTGCACTGGAGAGGGTGCAAAGGCAATTCACAGAATGTTGCCTGGGCTGGAGCATTTCAGCTGTGAAGAGAGACTGGATAGGCTAGGGTTGTTTTCCTTAGAGCAGAGAACGCTGAGGGGGGACCTGATTGAGTTATATAAAATTATGAGGGGCATAGATAGGGTAGATAGGGAGAAACTTTTTCCCTTAGTGGAGGTGTCATTAACCAGGGGGCATAGATTTAAGGCAAGGGGCAAGAGGTTTAGAGGGGATTTGAGGAAAAAAAATTTCACCCAGAGGGTGGTTGGAATCTGGAACACACTGCCTGAAGGGGTGGTAGAGGCAGGAACCCTCACAACATTTAAGAAATATTTAGATGAGCGTTTGAAATGCCATAGCATACAAGGCTACGGGCCAAGTGCTGGAAAATGGGATTAGAATGGATAGGCTGGATGGCACGGACACGGTTGGCTGAAGGGCCTGTTTCTGTGCTGTATAACTCTATGAATTTCTTCACTCAGAGGGTGGTGAACCTTTGGAATTCTCTACCCCAGAGGGCTATGGAAGCTCAAGCATTGAGCATCTTCAAGACAGAAATCGACAGATATCTGGAAACTAATGACATCAAGGGATAAGGGGATAATGCAGGAAAGTGGCATTGAGGTAGATGATCAGCCATGATCTAACCGAATGGCGGAGCAGGCTCGATGGGCTGAATGGCTTACTCTTGTTTGTATGTTCCTAGACCAGATAAGAATGCCAGATTTCCTTACCTATCCCAAAATAGCTGTAAATCAGGAAATAGAAGGGAGGGAGGAACTCAAGAAAATTACAATCACCAGGAAAGTGGTACTGTGCAAATTGTTGGAGCTGCGGGCTGACAAGTTCCTGGGTCCTGATGGACTTCATCCTAGAGTCCTAACAGAAGTGCTAGTTGGATAGTTGATGCGTTGGTTTTATTTTTCCAAAATTCCCTAGACTCTGTGAAGGTTCCATTAGATTGGAAAATAGTCAACGTAACTCCTTTATTCAATTAGGGAGAGAGGTAGAACACAGGAAACTACAGGCCAGTTAGCTCAACATCTGTCTTAGGGAAAATGTTAGAAGCTTTTATTAAAAACGTTATAGCAGGGTACTTAGAAAAATTCAAGATAATCAGGCAGAGTCTGGTTTTGTGAAAGGGAAATCATGTTTAACCAATTTATTAGAGTCCTTTGAAGAAGTAACATGTGCTGTGGATAAAGGGGAACTGGTAGATGTACTATACTTACATTTCCAGAAGGCATTTGATAAGGTGTCACATCAAAGGTTATTGCAAAAAATAAAAGCTCATGGTGTAGGGGGCAACATTTTGGCATGGATAGAAGATTGACTAGCTAACAGGAAGCAGACAGTAGGCACAAATGTATCATTGTCTGGTTGGCAAAATGTAACGAGTGGTGTGCAACAGGGATCAGTGCCGGGGCCTCAAGCTTTTACAATTTGTATAAATGACTTGGATGAAGGGACCAAAGGTATGGTTACTAAATTTGCTGATGACACAAAGATAGTAAGTTGTGAAGAGGATATAAGGAGGCTAAAAAGGGATATAGATAGGTTAAGTGAGTGGGCAAATACCTGGCAAATGGAGTATAATGTGGGAAAATGTGAAATTGTCCATTTTGGCAGGAAGAATTTTAAAAAAGCATATTATCTAAATGGTAGGAGAGTGTAGAGCTCTGAGATGCA
This sequence comes from Heterodontus francisci, assembly GCF_036365525.1. NCBI lineage: Eukaryota > Metazoa > Chordata > Chondrichthyes > Heterodontiformes > Heterodontidae > Heterodontus > Heterodontus francisci. The sequence goes on from NC_090371.1 coordinate 151,556,955, forward strand.
GAGGGATCTGGTTTGCTAGTGCATGAACCACAAAACGTTAGTATGCAGGTACAGCAAATAAATAGGAAAGCAAATAGAATGTTATTGTTTATGTGAGGGGAATTGAATGCAAAAGTAGCGAGGTTATGCTTCAGTCATACAGGGCATTGGTGAGACCACATCTGAGTACTGTGTACAGTATTGGTCTCCTTATTTAAGGAAGGATGTAAATGCATTGGAAGCAGTTCAGAGAAGGTTTACTAGATGAAGACCTGGAATGGGCAGGTTATCTTATGAGGAAAGGTTGGACAGGCTAGGCTTGTATCTGTTGGAGTTTAAAAGAGTAAGAGCTGACTTGATTGAAACATAAAAGATCCTGAGGGGTCTTGACAGGGTGGATGTGGAAAGGACATTTCCCCTTGTGGGAGAATCTAGAACTAGGGGGTCACTGTTTAAAAATAAGAGTCACCCATTTAAGACAGACACAAGGAGAAATCTCTCAGAGAGGCATGAGTGTTTGGAACGCTCTATCTCAAAAGGCAGCGGAAGTAGGCTCTTTAAATATTTTTAAGGTCGAGGTAAATAGATTCTTGATAAGCAAGTGGGTGAAAGGCTATCGGGGGTAGGCGGGAATGTGGAGTCGAGGTTACAATCAAATCAGCCATGGCAGAGCAGGCTTGAGTGGCCAACTCTTGCTTCTATTCCTACTCCGTATGTAAAGGGCACTAGTGAACCAGATGGGCTTTTACAACAATCCTGTGTTTTCTTGATCCTTATTACTGAGACTAGCTTTTTATTTCATATGTATTAATTAATTGAATTTAAACTCCCCAACTATCATGGTGGGATTTGAACTCATGTCTTCCAAGCATTAGTTCAGGTGTCTGGTTTACTAGTGCAGCAACGTAACCACTATGCGACCATGCCCAGGTTAAGAGGGGAGTGTCAGTGTGTGCCGAAGGTTAAAGAAGCAAAAAATGCCAATGTATCGGGAAACCAACAGGAACCTGTCAATTTCCCCAATTAGCTCATGTACATTTGTTAGTCTCTGGGAAACACCGTGGTTCAGGTAGGTTTGACAATATATGCTGAAAGCCAATTGACTGCATCTTTAACCTTGGATTCTGGCTTTAACTGCCAGCCCACAGGTTTCTTGTTCCCTCCGATGGGGACTCTCCACTGTGGTCCCTGTCTCCAAAACCTGATCCTGCTCACTTGTGATGTGTGGCTCACCATGTGACAACCCAACAGCCTGTCTTTATGGCTGCACCGAAGTGTGTGTATCTGAGCTAGTCGAGGAGGCAATTGAATCTTGTGACGGTGCTTTGTCAGAGTGCGTGCCCTCTTCTGAGTAATTTTCCTTTTCCAGCACCAGCTCCTGAGGGACACTGTGGGAAATAAAATACATGAATTAGAACTGACAAGGTTAAAGGGCTCAAATTCAACATTGTGCTGATCATCATATATCAGTGGCAGCCGACACTAATGCTTTAAGGAGTGAGTGCTGTATTCTGTGTGGCCATGTGATATCTAATTCTGTCCCCGGGTATCTGGAAAAACCCCATCTCCGATGACCATACATGCTGAGATTCTGCTTATGTTTGGTGCTTCGTCCTCCACAGCAGTCAGGGTGGCTATCACTGGTGGGCCACCCCAGTTCTCTGTCTCTCCCTGGTGTTCTGTGCTCTCTTCTCCTGCAAGGAGAAAAGCAGAGAGATATGAGTGTGAGAAATTGAATATTTTGAGAGGATGGAATGACAACATTTGTGGAGGGTGATTGTGAGGGATGGGTGTGAGATGGCAATAAGATGAGGGTGAGTATCAATGTTGGCTGTTCAGATCAAGATTTGAGGAGGTGCCTCGACAAAGATAGAGATAGGGATGGGTGCACCTGCAAGGTGTGTTGGTTTGAGGACTGCTGTGCAGGAGAAGGCTAGAGAAGTCAGAGTGTGGGGGGTTGGCACTTGAATATGGCATGTCACTCACCTTTCCTGCACTGAGGAGGTCATTGAACCTCTTACGGCATTGTATCCATGAGCGAGGGATCACACTCCTGCTGCTCAACTCCTCAGCCACTTCCAGGCGCACCTGCCTGGCTTCAGAGACAGGCCTCCCTACAGCTGGGAACAAAATCTCTCTGCTGCACGGTCTCTAGGGATGCCTCAGAGAACCAGAGAGGTGGTCCTCCCTCTTTGAGACTCCATCACTCCAGTTGTCGGATGGTTCTAATCTGTACCTCACTGGATTGCCTTAAATACTGAGGCTTCAACAGTCAGAGGCAGGATTGTCCAGGAAACCCAGAAGCATATTGCGAATGCCATGGCTCAGTTCAAGACCCAGAGAAAAACCCGCTACCTGAACCGTTGGGTTCTCAACCTGCTGCCGGCCTCACTGCAAGTGGGTCAAAACGTTAACATTCAGCCCTAAGAATGAGAATGTCAGCCTTTGTTTCTTCCTATCCTATGTTAGTTGAGGGAAATTGTGCCATCTTATTGCCAGTTCAGCTACTCAATAAATAAACCTACTGAGGCATTAGGGGGAGCATGGTTCAGATTATGAAAACTATGGAACTGTTTCCCAATAATGGGTTAAAGACTCGAGGAGGTAAGAAAGCATGAGAGCTAGTCACCTCCATCTGCAGAAACCAATGTCTTTTTTTCCAAAGATATTCATAAAATTTGTAAAAATACATTACAAAACAATTCAAATTGGACATTTCATAAAGTGCAATGAAGTTCAGTTTCTTTCAATACAGTACATGAGGTGCCTCACTACCCTTGCCGTTTCAGGTTATATTTACAATGTACATTTGCATTACATACCAAAATCATTTTCTGGTGCATGTCGACCAAGGGGTTTTACATGGGTTCCTGCTTATCTGCTGAAACCAACTTGCAGTGCACTGCACCTCCATGCTGTGGTGCAGAAGCTGATGGTGATAAACTCACACATTTTATGGTGAGTTTTGCTGCTTACCACACGTGAACAGCCTCTGGTGCAAAGGAAAACTGTTAATTAAGTAATGATTTTGCCAAGTAATTTACTTATTAATAGTAATTTACTATTCTATCAGTTTCAACTGTCACGTCAAGTTTGGCAAGAAGCTTAGAACAGATTGTAAACTGGATTGTAATTGCTGTAATACGGCCATACAGTTGTTAATTATAATGGAAGGAGTAGTTAGACCAGGGCTGTCCAACCTTTTCGCGTGGGGGGCAACATTACAATTTTTCTGTTACATAGGGGGCCGGTGAGACAATTTTTGGAAAGATAAAGGCATTAAAAATTTATCTTATTACTAATCAAAACAACAACAAATGTGCATTTTTTGTGAAGAGGCTCTAAATGAGAAGATTAATTTATTGACTTACTTTCTCATCACTATGTTGGACACTGATTTAGTGAGATACCTGGCATTTTTTGCTTGCACAATTGGTCAATGTTTGCCTGCACACTTGGACTAGATTTTAAGAGCCCGCTGCCGATCTTGGTGGTGAGCTCACCAAATGGCAGCACACACGTTCGGGCTGCCGACAAACAGCCGCCATGATCTCACGCGCAGTGACTCATTTAAATAGCCAGGGCAGCCCACCCCCTTCCCCCCCGCCCCCCGCAATCTTGTGGAGGGGGAGCAGGCTGTCCTTCCCTAGCAATGGCATCATCTGCCTGTGCGCAGGTGCTGGCACCATTTTTAAAGGGCAGCCAGCCTTGACGATCAATTTGAATTTTTAAAGATACATCCTCCAAAAGGTATTCCTCTTTCCCACTCCTAATAACAATTACATTAACTATTTGCCCTTCCCCCCGCAAAACACTTATCTTTTAAATCTGACCTTCCCCACCCCCCTGACTGTACCAAGATTAAAGTTCACCCCTTCCCACCATCCCCTACACCCATTACATTTATTTGACCCCATTCCCCCCGCACTAAAAATCTTAGCTCCTCCCCTCTCCCCGCCAGTGTCATGCTAGCTTTCCCCAGACGGGGATTTGAAGGCATGGGAGTGCTGGCCGCTGCGCCAAGGATTGTGGTGGCACTGGAAGACTGAAGGTAAGTTCATTTAGATTTATGCATGCAATTGATTTAAATATTGAAATCCAGGTCCCGTCTCACATCAACGGCAGGGGCAGGGCTGCCACAGAGCCTCACCGCCACCAGGAGAATCAGGCCGGCAAGTCTCAGTAATCCCAAAGGAAGTGTGGCTGCAGAGAGCGGGGGCCAGCTGTCCATCCCTGAGGAAGAGGAGGGATCCTCAGAGTGTGCAGTGTGACATCATTCCCCCACACCCTCCACCATCGCAGATACGCTCATGTCGGTGGGTATGTGCTCACAATTAGATTCAGCATCACAAGTTGGTAAGCACATCACAGATGCGCCTCAGCAGCTGATGGAGGCTGTGAGAGCCGAGGCTACTGACAGTTGGAGGACTGTGGGAGGCCAGGCCCATGCTGAGCCTCAGGCTGATGACATGCCTTGAGTCGTCAGCAACATGGCACCTGCTGGAGCTGCAGCGAGAATGAAGGGAACATCTGGCGGAGCTGCCAGAGGCTAAGCTCAGCCATAGTCAGATGAGGGGGGGGTGGGGGTTCATCCAAACCATGAGTGCTGTATGTCTCAAGCGTGTGCATGCAGGATTCCTGCATCGAGAGATTGGTGATCTTCATGGAGAGCTGATCCAGCAAACCACTCACTGGATGCCGGAGATGCGCACAGACCTGCAGGCCATCGCCTTTTCCATGAGCTCTATGCAGCACTGGCAAGGTGAGAGGGGGACAAGGCACCTGGATTCTACACCAGTTACTCATCCTTCTCAGGTCAGCAGGGAAGTGCAAGTATGCCTTGCAATGGAGGAGCAGTGGCTGCTTTTTGCTTCTGGGGGCTCCTCACATGTGTCATGCATACCAGAAGTGTGATGATAAAACAATCATGGACTAAATCTGATGAGTTATGAAAAACAGACTTTGCCTTTAGAAAATGAACCTTTATTTTAAAATTGAACAACAATCCAAAATGGCCACCAAAAAAAGGGATTGGCCTTTTGTATATTCAAAGGACAAATCTTCAAAGCTAAAAGTTGTCAATTGAACCCATCCTACACTTATCCTGAAACATTCCAGACTTGAATGTCTCCTTCTGAAACAAAGAAGGTGTGAAGTAGTCACCTCCTGGGCCATTGTGCGATCACCATGGGGAAGAGACCAGAGTGTCTCCTAACAGGAGGTGAAAGATAACAGATTACCTTAAAAAAAGACAACCAGCGAGAGAGAGAGAGAGAGAGAAACAACATCCTAACAGCTTGTGTTGTGGTCAAGCTGCAGAGTCCAACATCTACATTATACAGCAGTGAGAGCCAGAAGTAGCCCACTGTCCTCAACGGAACCTTCAAATCAAGAAAGAAATCTACAGTTGTCTCAGGTGTGCATCCATTGAGAACTTGATTTCCAAGAGAATTCAACAGATTTATTGTAACCTTCCCCCCCACCCCCTGCCACTAAATGTTACCTTCCTTTTACCCTTCTCTGTCTGCCTGTTGTGTGTGTCTGTGTATTTGAGCGAATGCATGAGTGGATGTGGTTGCGATGATTTTGGGATAAAGTGTATTGATCAATAAACAATTGATTTTCTATTTTTTTCAAAACCTACAAGAAAACCTGTCGCTGTCTGTTTATTTGAAAACATTAAGAAGTTAAACTCTAATACAAATACACTTGCTGCGATCAGGTGGGGAGTTGAACAATGGGAACCATCCACATCACACCACGTAGTCGTAACACAGGGCACTACTGGTGTGGACAGTGGCTTCTCAGCCCCTCTGCCAATGACCCCAGTGCCTCCACTAGATGCGACGACAGAGCCAAGATGCCGGGGCTTTCCAGGCCTCAGGCAGCCAGAGGATGGCCGCCAAGGTCATCCCAGGCTACGAGGCAGCCCGCACAGCAGCCTGCCTCCACCGCTGCTGCTAGTGCTGGGGCAGCACCTCATTGGAGCACACGTAAACGCGTTCAGAGGAGCATTTAGATGTACTTTGTGTTCACAGGTGTTTCGACTTTGTAAATGCTAAGGCTTTAGAAGTTTGGGCCAACCAATAAATGTTAAGAGTCACTGCTGTTGGTCATCCTTTCCATTCTTGCTGCCTTGTTAGATGTCATCTACAACCTTACTCCCTCAATGGGCTGCTAGTGTTGGAGGAGGCCACATCTGATCAGCTCATCAGCTCTGTCAGTGTGCACTGTGAACCTGAGTGCTCGGCAATGGAGTGCAAGATGAAGGAGGTGACAGCATGTCCACATAAAAGTGTTTGTGAAAGGGTATCAGGGTCACAAGAAACGGTTCAGTATGTGATTGCCCTTAGCCTCCCTTGCATGTCTGTCATTCCCCCTTTCTCCTGGTGCAGAGAGTTTCTCATCCAGTGCTGCCTGCTCAGCAGCCTCCTCCACATCCTCCTTATAGGCTGTGGAATGGTGATCAATGATATCCACATTATTCAAGGCCAACCCTACCCCATACTCCCCTGCAGTGCTAGGTTGTGCAGAGCACAGCAGACCACTACAGTACATGAGACCCTCACTGCGGGGTACTGAAGTGGGCCTCCATAGTGATCCAGGCACCTGAATCTCATCTTCAGCAGCCCAATGACCTGCTCAACGGTCGCTCGGGTGGACCCATGGCAGGTGTTGTACCTCTCCTCTGCTGCAGTGCAAGGGTTCCTCACAGGTATGAGCAGTCATATCTTCATTGGGTACCCCTTGCCCCCAAGCATCCATCCCTGAAGGTGAGCGGGGTGGGTGGGTGTCAAAACAGCTCTGGCACCTGGGAATGCGGGAGAATGTTGGCCTCATAGCTGCTTCCCAGGTATCACTCACACACCTGAAGGATCTGCTTTCGGTGGTCGCAGACCAGTTGGACATTGATGGAATAGAAGTCCTTACTATTGATGAAGGTCGCTGGCTGGTTGCTGGGAGCCTTGCTGGGCACATGCGTGCACCTGGGGGAATCCAGTAGGCCCCGAAGTCGATGGATCGCTCCACCTGACTGTCCAGGTCCACTCAGTCATGCACATAGTCACCAGCCCATTTGAACAGGGCATTGTTCACCTCTTTGATGCACCAGTGAGCCGCAGCCTGGGAGATCACCCATACGTCCCCTGTGGTTCCCTGGAAAGATCCTGTAAAAGTTGAGTGTCATGGTGATCTTCAGGGTGACGCACATTGGGTATCCACCAAACATAGAAACATAAAAAATAGGAGCAGGAGTAGACCATTTGGCCCTTCGGGCTTGCTCTGCCATTCAAATAAAATCATGGCTGATCGTCTAATTCAGTATCCTGTTCCCACTTTCTCCCCATATCCCTTGATCCCTTTGGCATTAAGAAATATATCTATCTCCTTCTTGAATATATTTAATGACTTGGCCTCCACTGCCTTCTGCAGTAGAGAATTCCACAGGTTCACCACCCTCTGAGTGAAGAAATTTCTCATCTCAATTCTAAATGGCATACCCCGTTTCCTGAGACTGTGGGTCTCAGCTCGTTCTGCAGCATGGCTCATAGATTGGTGACCGCCTCCTTGGAGACCCTTAGTCTGTGCTGACACGTCCACCTGGACATGTACAGATATTTGAGCTGTGTAATGTAAAGTCTCTCCCAGGGATAGGCTCTTCTTCGCACAGGACGCTGTCGATGTGCCCCTCTGCACCCTTTTGCTGCACCTGTTGTTCCTGCTGTGGCCCTGCTGGTGCCTGGTCCTGCCTGTCTCTGCGCTGCTGCCCCTTTTCAGTGGTGGTGGTAGTAGGGGAGGGGGTGTGCCACAAAGACTGGGTGGATCAGTCCCATGCCAATTGGTCTTTCTCCTTCTCTTGCACTTTCTTCCCCTTGTTACTCCCTGGGGAGCAAGTGCCACTGTCCGTCTATGTCCCTTGCAGAACACCCCACACCCGTTGGTAACGGCACCTTCACAAGTCCTCTGACGCCATTCGACAATAGCCTCCATTCTCCACTCTCCCCCTTCCAACTAACATTGTCTTTCAGAATAGCTGGCTGGCAAAGGCAGCACTGAAGCCTTGCCCTGTTGCCACTAACTTTAATCGGTCAGGACTCTGAATGCCCCTGTGCCATTTGTAAAATCCAAAGTGCAGTGTAAAATCTCAGTTAATTGCATTTAAATTCAAGGTGATTGCCTTCTAAACTACCTGAATTGATGTCCTGCCACGTTGCTGTGAGAAGCCCACTCTCCATCTTTCCTGCTGCTCTTAAAATTCGGAAACGACGTCACGATATTGGACTTCCATGCGAGTGCACCTTGACCACATTTTACAGCCCCTCCTGCCACTGACCCTGCTCTTACAGGCCCAGTAAAATCCTGGCCACTATCTCCTTATGTGGCTCAGTGTCATATTTTGTTTTAGGATGCTACTGTGGAATGCCTTTATTATGGAGGCGCTATATACGTTGTTGTTGTTGTTGTAATTGAAGTAGTCCGTCAATCGGAAGTATTCTATGAAATACTGGCAGGATTCATTGATGTTATCACATTACACTGGAGACTTTGCTAATATTTCTTATAAAAATGCTCCATCCATCAATATTGGCGACCACGCTCTGGAAGTGGTTCAAGAGTTCACCTACCTTGACTCAACTATCACCAGTAACCTGTCTCTAGATGCAGAAATCAACAAGCGCATGGGTAAGGCTTCCACTGCTATGTCCAGACTGGCCAAGAGAGTGTGGGAAAATGGCGCACTGACACGGAACACAAAAGTCCGAGTGTATCAGGCCTGTGTCCTCAGTACCTTGCTCTACGGCAGCGAGGCCTGGACAACGTATGCCAGCCAAGAGCGACGTCTCAATTCATTCCATCTTCGCTGCCTTCGGAGAATACTTGGCATCAGGTGGCAGGACTATATCTCCAACACAGAAGTCCTTGAAGCGGCCAACACCCCCAGCTTATACACACTACTGAGTCAGCGGCGCTTGAGATGGCTTGGCCATGTGAGCCGCATGGAAGATGGCAGGATCCCCAAAGACACATTGTACAGCGAGCTCGCCACTGGTATCAGACCCACCGGCCGTCCATGTCTCCGTTATAAAGACGTCTGCAAACGCGACATGAAATCGTGTGACATTGATCACAAGTCGTGGGAGTCAGTTGCCAGAATTCGCCAGAGCTGGCGGGCAGCCATAAAGACAGGGCTAAATTGTGGCGAGTCGAAGAGACTTAGTAGTTGGCAGGAAAAAAGACAGAGGCGCAAGGGGAGAGCCAACTGTGCAACAGCCCCAACAAACAAATTTCTCTGCAGCACCTGTGGAAGAGCCTGTCACTCCAGAATTGGCCTTTATAGCCACTCCAGGCGCTGCTTCACAAACCACTGACCACCTCCAGGCGCGTATCCATTGTCTCTCGAGATAAGGAGGCCCAAAAGAAAAAGAAAAGAACACTGGAGACTTTGCTAATATTTCTTATAAACCTATGCAGCCAATGTTAGTCAACAATCAAGCAAAAGAACTGAACTTTTGGAGGATATACTGGAACTACTTTTGAGCTCAGAATGTAAATGTAAGAACATAAAAAATAGAAGCAGGAATAGGCCATATTGCCCCGATGCAACAATAGCATGGCTGATCATCTACCTCCCATCGACTTTTCCGCCCTATCCCCACATTCCTTGATTCCGTTAGTGTCCTGAAGGTCTTAGTACTGGAGAAACTTATAGCCAGTGAAACTGGAAATATCATACAAAATAAATTAAAAAGGAATGTGGAGAACAAGTGTGAAAATAAGAGAGAAAAAAATGAAGACTACCTACTATTAATAGAAAAAATGCAAGAAAGGAAATTTAAAAACAAGGGCACTGTAAAAACTGAAAATCGGGGCAAGAAAACAAATATACAGAAACATTATCGGAGATAACAATAAAAAAATGCTTAGAAATTGGATCACACGGACCATTTCTCGGTTGCGAAATGGACATATAAGAGTCTGAAGACCTCCCTTCTCTGGTCCACTGCACGGATCAGGACATTCAAAACAGCATTGGCTACCTGAGGGCCCAATCAGCATGTCATTTCTCTTTTCAGAAGCATTCTGGCTGTCTGCAACGAAAATGCACCTTTCCTTGAAAAAGTACTGGTTGCCTTTAAGCGACATCAGCCATCCTGACTGTCCCACGCCTTGTCAAACAGGCACAACAATGAACAGCACGGGTAGTATTGGCTGCATGCCTGACTCATTATAATGAAATGACAGCGCCAATTTTACATGGTCTTTACACTAATGTGAACGCATGCACTTTTAGTTTAGTTTTTGAGATACAGCACTGAAACAGGCCCTTCGGCCCACCGAGTCTGTGCCGACCATCAACCACCCATTTATACTAATCCTACACTAATTCCATATTCTTACCACATCCCACCTGTCCCTATATTTCCCTACCACCTACCTATACTAGGGGCAATTTATAATGGCCAATTTACCTATCAACCTGCAAGTCTTTGGCATGTGGGAGGAAACCGGAGCACCCGGAGGAAACCCACGCAGACACAGGGAGAACTTGCAAACTCCACACAGGCAGCACCCAGAATTGAACCCGGGTCGCTGGAGCTGTGAGGCTGCGGTGCTAACCACTGCACCACTGTGCCGCCCACCCTGCACATCCGTTTTAGCATGCAATCGAATTTCTCGGCCACGAACTTCCTCCTTCTGTCCACTGAATCACAGAATTGTTACAGTGCAGAAGGAGGCCATTCGGCCCCATCATGTCTGCACCAGTTCTCTGAAAGAGTAATTCTCTCAGTTCCATTCCCCTGCCTTCGCCCCTTAACCCTGCACATACTTCCTTTTCATATAACTGTCTAATTCCTTTTTGAATGCTTCAATTGAAGACTGCCTGCATAAGGGCCTCCAAAGTAGCATTGGAGGATATAGCTGTCCTTTCTGCAGTTTCTGCAGCAATGCCTGAAGATTTCCAGAATTTCCTGCTCCTGCAGCCATAGTGCTCCTCTGCTTTCAAAGGTGCTCGCTGCTGTGTCATCAGTGACGCCTGAAATCCCACCCACCCCAAATTGGCGCACTGCCAATAAGTGGCTTGAGTAGCACCGGCTGCATGCGTGCCTCAGTATAATGAGGTTCCAGCACCAATTTCACATGGTCTCTGCAACCACATTTAAAGACATATGCAGCCTGCGCCCTGCACAATGGTTTTTGGGGGTGATAAAGTTCCTAGACCAGTTTCTTCTAATAATGTTGCTTCCTTCTTTGCTTTCCAGAATTGGTGAATTATAATTTTCAGCAGGCATCTATAATGTTTACTTAGACTTTGAACAAGATCTATCAGTAACACAGATAAAATATTTTGGACCCCTGTACATTGGATCTACTGGTTTCCATTGATTTCAGTTCCACCTAATCTAAGTTATGACTGCTCCAGTGATAATGGACAGCTCATCTAACAGAGATAGTTTTGTTTCTTTGGCATTGTTAATCCTCACTTGTGTTTTATTAAGCAATAATGAGCAAGGACAGGTATCTTATCAGTTTTGCAATTGGAGTGAAGAAACCTACAGGATTGGGTGCATTGCAGGTTTTCCGCCTTGATTGGAAAGTAGAATTGGGGCGGTGGGGGGAGGGGGGGGAGGAGGTGAAATCAGCATTACACCCACACCCGTCACTTTCCCAGCAGGTAAGTTAGGGTAAAATTGCCTTCTAACAACTGAAGTCTCAGTTGTTTCTCCTTTAAGTATTTGCAATGCTGACTGGGTGCAAATTTCCCAGAGTGAAATTGCGGAACAGCTTGACCTACCATAGCCTTTTTGTTTAAAGACATATTGTGCTGCACTGTAATGTGTCTAACTCAGGGTTGTCCAACATACGGCCTGCAGGCCAGGATCTGACCCGTCAACGTTTCCATCCAGCCCCCGGATGTATTTCAGAGATGTGCAATTTCCCATTGTCTTCTTCTTTCAGACCGGCCTTTCAAAACATCGTGCTGTCAGTTTCACAGCTGAAAGGTGCTGGGAGCAGGAACAGCGGTTTCCCAACTTTGGACTGATTCAGGATTTTCCGGCGGGCTTTTAAAAAAAAAAGTCGGAACTCACCAGAAAACCCTGAATCTGTCTGAAGTTCTGAAACCACAGTTCCCAATGTCAGCACCTGTCAGCTGTGAAACTGACAGCGCAAAGTTTAAAAAAAAACTGACCAACCACAAAGCTGCTGTGCTGAGCACTCCTGCTTCCCACAACTGTAAGGGGTTCGGGGCCAGACAGAGAGGGGGAGGGGGGGGGGGGGGGGACAGACAGAGAGAGGAGAACAGAGAGAAAGAGAGAGGGAGACAGAGAAAGAGAGATAAGGGGGGGGGGATAGAGAGAGAGAGGGGGACAGTGAGAGATCAAGGGGGCAGAGAGAAGGTGACAGAGAGGGGGGAACAGAGAGACAGGGGTACACAAAGAGTGAGGATGACACAGAGAGGGGAAAACAATACAGAGAGGGGCACACAGGGAAAGAGAGCAAGAAAGAGGGAGAGGCAGTGATGAAGATCATTCCGGACAGATGGACATCCATCCGGAATACTCCACATTGCTACAACAAGGGCTGCATTTTACCAAGCCCTCGACGTCGAGTTCCGTGGTGGGGGTGGAGGGTGCCAAAAGATGGGGCCGGCAGCAGTCTGCCACGGAGTTCGACGCCAGGAGGGCACGCATACCCACCGACATGAGCGTATCTGCGCTGGTGGAGGGTGTTGTGGAATGATGTGACACTGCACACTCTGAGGATCCCTCCTCTTCCTCAGGGATGGACAGCTGGCCCCCGCTTTCTGCAGCCACGTTTCCTTTGGGATTACCGAGACCTGCATGAGACAACAAAAGCATCCAGGGGTTAAGGGCTCCACATCTCCTCATTCCATCCATGCCTGAAGTGAAGATCTACATTGCTGGTGGTGGTCACATAGACACGATGCATCATGTGTCGCCCAGATGCACTCGTGACCCCGCAATCGTGCACTCACTCCCTTAGGTTGACAGTCCTGTTTCGCCATGAACAAACACATATACCACTGTGCGACCCTGCAAATTCCAGCGCCTCCTTCTCTGCCAGGATCAGAGCATGGATGTCTAGGATGCCTGTTCTTTATTGTTGTGTGCCCGTTTCTCTTGCAAGCAGCAGGAGGAAAACTGTTAGTTTCTCCAGGAAGAATAGCACAATATTTAGACAGGTGGGAGCCCTTTGGCCTATGATGGTGGTTCACGAATGCCTCCTCCATATGTCTGCTCTCCGTGATGTGGGTCAGCAAAGATGGATGGATGGCTGCTGCTGAGATGCTGCCATGCATCTGAAAGGATATGCTGCTGCTGCACCCCTTGCCACCGCCTGGTTGCTTACTCCCTCCCCTTCTAGCATACCCCCTCGCTTTGCCACATGCAAGTCCCAAAGAAGAAGGTGGTTTGGAGGACTCACCCTGGCAGAGCAAAGGAGGTCATTGACCCATTTGTGGCACTGCACCCATGCTCGGGGGGGTTGACACTACGACTGTAGACCTCCTCTGCAATCACCACCCAGGCTTACTTGGTCAGGCAGGACAGTTGCTACTTGCCGTTCCTTGGGAAGAGGCCCTCTCGCCTTGCCATTGCGCCTGGAGGAGAACCTGCAGGGAGACATCAGTATACTATGAGGCCATCCAGTGCCTTCCCTCTGTCACATTGGCAGCAGTCTCCTAGTCTGCTCCTTGGGTCTTCATTCTGCTACAAGGGAGCAGGGGTCTTCAGGTGTGCCACAGCAGTCTTCAGCACTGTTGCTGAAGCAATCCTTAGCAACAAGACAGCACTGCGTGCAGGTCTGGCAGCCCTTTAAAGATGGCGCCAGCACCTGCCTTTGAGTCAGGTAATGCTGCCGTTGATGGTCCCCACTCATTAATTGGATGGGCCCTGTGTCTCCAGGCCGTTAAGTCACTTCTGGTGCCACTGCCGTGACCCCCGCCATCCAAATAAAATTCAGCCCATTAGGTCAGATGGTCAAAAGCTTGGTTAAAGAGGTAGGTGTTAAGGAGTATCTTAAAGGAAGAAAGCGAAGTGGAGAGGCAGAGTGGTGCAGGAAGGGAATTCCTGAGCTTAGGGCCTACGCGCGGCCACTGCTGGGGTGAATAAAATCAGGGATGCTCAAGAGGCCAGAATTAGAGGAATGCAGGTATCTCGGAAGGTTGTGGGGCTAGAGGAGATAACAGAGATAGGGAGGGGCCAGGCAACGGAGGGATTTGAAAACAAGGATGAGAATTTTAAAATCAAGATGGTGCTTCACCGGGAACAACTGTAGGTCAGTGAGCACAAGGGTGATAGGGGAACGGGATCTGGTGCGAGTTAAGACATTACAGCAGAATTTTGGATGACCTTAAGTTTACGGAGAGTAGAATGTGGGAGGCCAGCCAGACTTGCATTGGAATAGTCAAGTCTAGAGGTAACAAAGGCATGAATGAGGGTTTCAGCAGCAGATGAGCTGAGGTAGGGGTGAAGTCAGGTGATGCTATGGCAGTAGAAATAGGCGGACTTAGTGATGGCACGAGTATGTGGTTGATGTTCATCTCGAGGTCAAATATGACACCAAGGCTGTGAACAGTCTGCTTTAGTCTCAGACAGTTGCCAGGAAGAGGGATGAAGTCAGTAGCTACGGAACGGAGTTTGGAGCAGAACCCAAAACAATGGCTTCAGTCTTCCCAATACCTAATTGGAAAAATTTCAGCTCATCCAGTACGGGATGTCGATAAGCAGTCTGATAATTTAGCAACATTGGAGGAGTCAAGGGAGGTGGTGCTGAAATACAGCTGGGCGCCGTCAGCATACATGGGAAAACTAACACTATGCTTTCAGATGATGTCGCTGAGGGGCAGCATGTAGATGAGAAATAGGAGGGGCCCAAAGATAGATCCTTGGGGGACATCAGAATTAACGGTAAGGGAGCAGGAAGCGAAGCCATTGCAAGTGATTCTCTGGCTATCATTAGATAGATAAGAATGAAACCAGGTGAGAGCAGTCCCACCCAGCTGGATGACAGTGGAGAGGCACTGGAGGAGGATGGTGTGGTCAGCTGTTTCAAAGACTGTAGACAGATTGAGAAGAACGAGGAGGGAAAGTTTATCTTTGTCACTGTCACACAGGATGTCATTTGTGATTTTGATAAGTGCCATTTTGGTACTGTGGCATGGATGGAAACCTAATTCTTTCACATTACTGCTGTTGTAATTCCCCGGAATTGAGATAATACAGGGCGGGGCTTGCTCGATAGTTGGTGGATGCACTCCCAGTGATAAGGGCCAAGATAGTCCCAAATTGACAAGCTAAATTAACTGATCTCAGTCAAACATTGTTATAAACATTTTATAGCATCACATGTAAAACTACACTTGCTAAACCCCTCCTGTTTAAATAAATGTGGACTATGGAAAATAAATCCAGTGTTCCTTCTCCTGATCACTCTCCTCTTTACAGCCATGCTGTAAAGTGCATGCACATGGACATGTGAAGATAGAGCTGGGTTTGATTATAATTCCCTCCATACTGAAATAGCCTTGGGTTCACTGATTAGACTCACATCAAAAATGATCATTTGGGTGAGGTAAAGGTGAAGGATGGCTGTTGACACCAGTGGAACAGCATACAGAATGAGTCACCACCTTCAGGAGATGGAAGGATAGAAGAAAAAAGGGGAACAAGTGGTAGATCAAAAAATAATTCAAAACTAAGTTTAACAACCTGTATTTGAAAAAAAGTCAGTGTAATGAATACAGAGCTCAGTCATCTACATTTTAAACAACTTAAAACGTTTTAGAGACATTTTACTTCAGCAAACTAAATCTATAAAATCTTTTATGACCTAAACAAGTTAAAGATGCTTGAAGGAGTTTCAAAGGTACCAAAAGTTTTTTCATGAAAGCCTAACTTGTAAACACAGATAAAATAAATAATTTTAAGACTTTTTCCTTCAGGAAATAAAATCTAATTTTTAACAGCTTATCGTGTTTTAGACAAATTAGCTGAAAAAATTCTAAATTTCACAAATTTTAAGTAGTTTAGAACATTTCAAAAAAATCTCAGGAAAAACAATATCAGAACACAGACATCACAAGGAATAGATACTTAATTATTTGATCTTTGGACATTAATCACAACTTTATTTGATCTTTGCCTAGAGTATTAAAAAGTTGCGAACTTCAAAAAAGATATGACTACTTTTGGCTGGTCTCCTATTAGCAACTAATTGAATAATAATGAAATCACTGCTATGATGTTTTTGAACAAAATGAAGAAAACTTAATTATTACATTTGGCGTTTATCCCAGAGGCATCTTTACTCTGGTCCACGTACTATGTAATAATCTTCACTGCTGAAAGCTCTTTAAATTTGCATTTTTATAAGGGATTTCCTTTTCCCCTCCCTCAAAACTATAGGCAATGGAACTGCAAATTGAGCAATTTATAATTAGTTTATCACTTAATTTGCCATTTCTCCCAAAAGTTTGAAAAATATTCCTATTTAAATGTACAGATTATGTTTAATTTCTAACTATGACAAATGAAAAATTAAGTCAGTCTCTCATCATCCACAGAAACAAACATCTAAAAGTGGCATTTCTGAGGTCAATCTACTGCTGATTTTAGAGAAGCACAGATTTCATGAAAAAGTCTTTAGTGAACACCCATTACTCAGGCACACATATCAAGGAAAAGAGATGGAACATATTATATCATGTCTCTGTCTGCTTTACATTGAATTGGGTTTTTGGAGTTTCCCTGAAAGCAGTACTTGGCCTGCACCTGCAACTGGTGGAGGCCCAGCATTCAAGAAGTTAATGAGGTGGAAGTAGGCTTTCTTGGCCTTTTGCATCTATTTCCTCTTATTGAGGCCCAGGAGTGCCCAGGCACATGAGCATCCCATGAAGCTGGCAGTGGTCTTTGCAACAGGACTCCATTTTATCTGAAGGTCAAAGGGGCTTGGCAGCAACCTGAAGAGGACACTAAAGACTCGTACAATTTTTTTAAAAATCATCCACCGTATTGCAGGCATTGAAGCCTTCTGGCTGCTGTTACCCTATCATGTACACCTCTTTCCTCCCCCATTTTCAGGCACAAGGCCCTACCAGGAGATCGACTTGCACTGGTGTTTAATAGCCAAGTCACTAAATTTGGCTGCAGCTGAATCTGGATTGGCACTGCACACATCAGGCACATTGTACCTGTCCAGCATCGGGGATGGGGAGAGGGGTAAGGGGGAGGGGGGGGGGGGGGTAGCAGAGAGGGAGTAGGAAATCAGGCATTGTGAGGAGATGGTGCGTAGTAGGAAGAGAAGCCATTGCTGGAGATGTACTGGATAACTTTGGTGAGATAGGACTGAAACCATGCAAGAACAGTCCCACAAAGTTAGACAATAGAGTGGCTTTGGAAGATGGTGACTTGATCAACTATGTCTAATGCTGTGGAGAGGTCAAGGAGGATGAAGAAGGATAATGCACTGAGGCACAGAGGATGTAATTTGTGGCTTGTGTTAGGGCTGTGAAAATTGCATAAATTGAATACACTGGAAGGAATCAAACAAGGAGTTACAGGAGAGATATGCAAAGAGCTGGGAGGTGACAAAAGGGAGGTTGGAAACGAGGCAGTAATTGGTAATCTACCACATGTCTGCCCATTCCGCTAGACTGTATAAATTGCTTGAAGTCTTGTGCAGTCCTCCCTGCTTTTGCCAAATCCTGTACTTTGTGTTATTAGCAAATTTTGTTATTGTGCTCCCTATATCCAATTTCAAAGCAGCTACATATACCAAAAACAAGAGAGCCAAACACTGATTCCTGGGAACTGTTCACTTCCAACTGTTCTCCAATCCAAATAACATCCAATTTTTTGTCTTCAGTCTGCACACCTCCCCGCCACTCCCCCCACCCCCACCAAATGTTTATACTTCCAGCTTGATGTCACCTCTTGCCCCAGTATAGCCCAGTGAGATATTTATCTTTATGAGGAGCTCTACGCATAAATGTAAATCGTTGCTGTATCCTCCATGATGAAGTTTCATTATTTTTTGTTGCAAGTCAGAAGATTTTGCAATGGTATTCCAATTCAGAGAGAAAATAGTGCCATCTACACCTGTCCCATCCCAACATGTGTTTTTTTTTCTTTGTCGATTTCAATTTGAGCCAAGGAAAAGTTTCCAAATGGAGATAGGGAGCAACCATGGAGAAGGAATCAATCGATTAAAAACAAGATGCACATGGAGGTACATGCAGCATAAGTACCTGTGATTACCTCAAAGTATGTTCACAATCTCTGCTGTGTCATATTGAAGAACTATCGAGCAGAGCTGTGGCAATGCCTCACAGCAAGGGAAGGTAGATTGATGGCTGGGTCTTCTTGGATCCATCTAATGCAACTGCTGATGGCCTGGGAACCTGTCTCATTGAATTGTAGAATCATAGAATCATGCAACACATAGATGATGTAAATATAAGTAATAATGGAAGATAGGTGAATTAAAGTATGGGTGAAAGAAAAAAAGTAAAGGTACCACATTTCTCATCATCCAATCTACCCTTTCTGGGAAATAACTGCACTAAAATTACTGAAAATGCTGTTCTCACTGATTTTAAAATGAACAGTCTGAAAAGTAGCAAAATAATCACTTTTAAAATAAAATGAAAATACCATAAAGCAAATATGTTACAAATAAAACAGACGAAGAAACAAAGATGTTCTTATCATGCTCATGTGTTCATAGACCATTAAAAGGATCAGCGCATGTTCCGTAATAGACAATAAATGAACTTCCCTCAATTATAATTTTTTTAAATAAGAGGCTCCATCTACCAGTCATTGTGTGCTGAATCATTTCACTTTCATCTTAGTAGCATAAAACTATATAAGCCTTGAATTGAAATTAAAACAATAGGCGGCCTTGATTAAGGTGGCGTCTGTGTAAGGGGCGGGTGTGTGGAAAGATGCACGCAGGCCCAGTACAGGTTGGGGATTACATGCCCTAATGGCAGGGCCACATTTAAACAGAACTTCCTTTGGTACCTCCTGACATCCAGCCAGATTCACTACCTGGCTAGGGACCCATGGAAACGGTCCTCCACAATATTAGCTATGCCACCCCATTTTGGTATCATCTCCAAACTTCAACATCATGCCACCAATTCCCAAGTCCAAATCATTCTAGTTGTCAGCATTGGCTCAATGGTAGCACTCTCACTTAAAACATTAGGTTATGGGTTCAAGCTTGACTCCAGAAAGCCAAGCACATATCTAGGCCGGCACTTCTGTGAAATACTGAGGGAATAGTGCACTGTCGGAGATGCCATCTTTTGGATGATACGTCAAGCCTGCCTTCTTAGGGGGACATAAACAATCCTACTGCACTATTCCAAGTAGAGCAGGGTAGTTCTCCTGGTGTCCTGGCAAACATTAATCTCTCAACCAACACCTAAAACAGATGGTCTAGGAAGTTATCTGATTACTGTTTAAGGGAGCTTGCTGTGTATAAATTGGCTGCTGCTTTTCCTAACAGTGATGATATTTCAAAATCATTTCGTTAGCTGTAATGTGCTTTGGGATATCCTGAAGTTGTGAAAGGGACTTTCAAAATCCAAGTCTTTCTTTCTATTTCTGCATCGAGTGAACAACATGTCACTGAATGGATCTCAGCGAGACACCACTTTCTACTTTCTGGCAGTCCAAGCAACTTCCCTTAATTTCTTTGTACAAAAAAAAAGGCTAATGGAATGCTGGCTTTTATCTCAATGGAGCTGGAATACAGAAGGGTGGAAGTTATGTTACAGTTATTTACAGCTGTGGCTAAATCCCATTTAAGTTCGGTTCTGGGCATTGCACTTCAGGAAGGAAATATTGGCCTTGCAGTGGTTGCAGCACAGATTCACCAGTATGATACCAGGGCAAAAAGGGTTAAATTATGAGGATAGGTTATTTATTCGCTTTAGTATATAAGATTAAGTGATGATCTAATTGAGGTGTTTAAGATGATTAATGGAGTTCTTAGGGTACATAAGAAATATGAGGAGTAGGCCATACGGCTCCTCCAACCTGCTCTGCTATTCAGTAAGATCATAGCTGATCTTTAACCTCAAATCCAATTTCCCACCTGATCCCCATATTCCTTGATTCCCTTAGAGTTCAAATATCTGTTGATCTCAGCCTTGAATATACTCAATGACTGAACATCCATAGCTCTTTGAGGATAAAGAGAAACTATTTCCTCTGGTAGAAGAGCCCAGAACAAGGGAGCATAACCTTAAAAGTAGAGCTAGGTGATTCAGGGATGATGTCAGGAAGCACTTATTCAAAATAAAAGACTTGCATTTCTATAGTGCCTTTCACAATCACAGATTGTCCCAAAGTGTTTTAAAGCCAATGAAGTACTTTTGAAGTGTAGTCACTTTTGTTATGTAGGGTACAAATGGTAGAGGAAATCTGGCTCAAAAAGCTGTTGAGACGAGGTCAATTGAAATTTTAAAAACTGAGATTGATAGATTTTTCTTACACAAGCACATTAGAAGTTACGGAACTAAGGTGAGTAGATGAAGTTAAGGTACAAACCAGCCATGATCTAATTGAATGATGGAGCAGGCTTGAGGGGCTGACTGACCTACTCTTGCTCCTATTTTAAATGCAGTCTTTTACTTCTGTGCCTTATCAGAAAGAAATATAAACTCGTAGAATGATACAGCACAGAGACCATTTGGCCCATCCTGCCTGCGCCAGCTTGTTGTTGAGTTATCCAGTTACTCTCACTCCCTGTTCTTTCCGTACAGCCCTGTAATTTTTTTCCGCTTCAAGTATTTCTCCGATTCTCTTTCGAATGTTACTATTGAATCTGCTTACACCACCCTTTCAGGTAGTGCATTCCAGGCCACAGCAACTTGCCTTGTTTAAAACAAATGTTTCCTCATGTCCCCTCTTGTTTTTTAGCCAATCACCATGAATCTGTGTCCTCTGGTTACTGACCCTTCTGCTACCGGAAACAGTTTCTCCTTATCTACACCAACAAACCATTCATGATTTTGAACACCTCCATCAAATCTTCCCTTAAACTATCCACTTTAAGTAGTGCAGCTCCAGCTTCTCCAGTCTATCCACATAACTGAAGTCTCTCTTATCCCTCCAACCATTCTAACAAATCTATTTTGCTCCCGCTCCATGGGCTTGCCCTTCTTTCTGAAATGTGGTGCCTAGAATTAACACAATACTCTAGCTGAGGCCTAATCTTTTATAAAGGTTTAGCATAACTCCCTGGCTTTTGTATGCTTTTCCTCCATTAATAAAGCCAAGGATCCTATCTGCTGTTTTAACAACATTCTCAATTGGCTGCATTTGCTGACAACGCAACCACTTGGTGGCACAATACATGCACATGCGCAAATGCAGCCTCTTCCACTGGAACGTCAGTGTCTGACGTTCAGGCAGCTGCCAGGATTAAAGATGGCGCTGCTCAATTTACCCCAAGAAATGCTTATGGCTAGATTGTTCTAGCAAACTAACCTTACATTAATAATGTTCTGAAGAAGGGTCACTGACCTGAAATATTAACTCTGCTTCTCTCTCCATTGATGCTACCACACCTGCTGAGTTTTTCCAGCACTTTCTGTTTTTATTCCAGATTTCCAGAATCCACAGTATTTTGCTTTTAGATTAACTTTACATTAAGTTGGATGGGAAGCTCAGTAATATACTAATATGTAGTATAGGATACTAACTGTAATCCTCAGATACATTGAATATTCTAGGAATCTTATTGAATACAAAAGGAATTTAATGATAGAATTTCTACATTCTGACACTTTTGGGAGATAGTGAATTGGCACCCCGATCGATGGAGAAGAAAGTCAGGCAGAGTATAAAATGTGTTGCCAATTCGTTATCCACATTTTATATGACTGATTTCAACCGAACGTAGCTACCATCTCCTGCCCCACTGGCCGCTCTCCCCTCTCAGCAACTCGCTTTCTCCCCTTCCTCCCTCCTCCTCACCGGTCGCTTCCCCCCCTCAGCAGCTCACTCCAGACTTCACTGCTCCCCCTCACACCCCGCCAGACTGTTCCTCACTCCTTGCTTCGTGCCACCCCACTCTCCAGCCATTCATTCCCCACTCCCACCCCTCCAGCTGCTAGTTATAGGCCGCGCTGCTTCCCTCCTCTTGGCCATGCGCTCCCACGTTTGATCGTTCTCCATGCGCCACCCAAAGAAGCAAAGTGGGCCGCAAGGGGTGACGGGGCGACGTAGGAGCAAGTGGTCAAGAGGAAGGAAGTGGTGTGGCCTAGTGCTAGCGGCTGGAGGGGGAGCGGGGAAGAGGGGAGTGAGTGGCTGGAGAGCAGGGTGGCGAGGGGGGTGGGGAGTGGGGAAGTGGGAGCGAGCGGCTGGAGAACCGGGTGGCGAGGAGCAGGGAACAATCATCCAGGGGAGTGGGGGTGGGGGAACAGCGAGGTCTGGTGCGAGTTGCCAAGGGGGGAGAGCAGCAAGTGGGGGGGAGCGAGTGATGGGGATTGAGCTTCAGCCGCTCCCTCCAGTCGAGTGGGGGGCTGGATACCCGATGATTTATCATGCATGCGCATGCACGAAGATGGACCAGGCGCGGATAAGCGATGACGCTGCTCGATGACATCCTCCCACGCATGCATCACTCAGTCCTGGCAAGATGTAGGCTGTGCATGTGCGCATCTTGGATTGTTCTGATGACATCAACGGGCCGCTGCTTTGTCAGGAGTCACTTTGTTCTCAATTTGTCCTGTCACCTTCAAGGATTTTAAACTTGTATAATTTAGTTCAGTGTGAAAGAACGAGTTGGTGATGCAGAGGTTATGCTAGGTACACAACTCAAGCAGTCTCTGTCCATTCTCATTCATCCTTCCAATGCCATAGCGCCCAAGGCAGGAGGGCCATGAGTCATGGGCGGCCCCAACCCTGGCATTAAAGCCCCCCAGCAGGAACAGATGTTCGGTGTTGGGGATGCTACTAATGATATTATGGAGTTCCTCGGAGAACTGGTCTTTAGCTTCAGGTGGGGAGCAGATTGTTGGAGCATAGATGCTGAGTAGGTGTACTGGACCAGAGGAGGTGAGCAGTCGGATGGACAGTATGCGTTCTGAGCTATTTGAAGGAGGCTCTATCATGCTGAGCAAGGAGTTTCTGATGGCGAAGCCCACTCCATGCTGTCTTGGTTCTTCAGGATCCCTACCCTGCCAGAAGAAGGTGTAGTCTTGCTCTGTTAGAGATCCGCTCGCAGGGAGGTGTGTCTCTTGAAGTGCTGCAATGTCCACATTGAGTCTACTGAGCTCGTTGTTAATGATGGCGGTCTTCTGAGAATCGTTGATTTGTGTAAGGTCTTCCGACAGGCCAGGACACATAGTTCTGACGTTCTAGCTTGCAAAACGAAGGGCTGGTATCTTCTTTCCTTTTTTCGTGCTGTTTGGTGCGGTGTAGCAGTCCGCTTTTCGGGCAATGACCCTGAGCTCCAAGCACCCATTGAAGCAGATGGACTGTGGCGGGACAGACCCTTACTGACTGAGGGCTGCCCGGTTTGAGGCAGGCAGTAGCTGTCCAGTGAGGTGCGATGACCTCTCCCACCGAAAAGGCAACCCGTGGCGCCCAATCTCTACGCCAATTGAGCTGGACTTACAACCCCTAACTGCTGCCTTCCGTGTTGTTTAGGTCGCTGTGAGGCGACTATGGAGTGACGTCTCCATGGCGCATGCCTGGGTGAATGTATGGAGGTTGTGAGTTGCCCAAGCGTCAAAACCCCCCTCTCGGCCTTTCTGGTGGGGTCCAAAGGAGGGCCGAGCACGACGTTTAGCACCGGTATGGCTGCATGAACTGCCGGAAACATGCCAAAGGTGACACATGACTGCCTACGGGGTTCCGCTCCAGATTTTTTGTTAGGGTTTACTGCCTTAGCCTTGGACTCTCCCAAGACGCCCACAAGGCAGTGGGGTTGTTAGGGCCCCTGCTCAGGGATTGGTGGATGTCGGTGGGAGGAGGGGGTGCGAGGGGTGGTGGGAAGGGGATACGAGGGGGATGCAGGGGGAAGATGGTGCAAGGGGGGAGCTGGGAAGGGGTTGCGAGGGGGGGAGGGGTGGGGGAAGAGGGTGCGGGGGAGATGAGCTGGGAGGGGGGAGCTGGGAAGGGGAAAAAGGAGGTGCAGGTAATAAAACATTTCATCAGTTTCCCCCATCGACGCCGGGAAAGCTCATCTGCGTCCTCCGGGAGGTGGGCGACAGCCTCGGGCGCCAGTACCAGCAGGAATTCGCCAACATTGCACTGCAGATACACTACGAGCCGCACATCTCCCGCGGGCGCTTTGAAGTTGTGGCTGAGGAGCCGTTCCGCGATGGAGTCAACTGGGGCCGGGTCGTGGCTTTTTACGTGTTCGGGGTTTTTCTCAATGCTTCCCCTCGGTACTACATCTTATTACCCAAGGGTTCCGCTGCTCCTTCCTCTCTGCACTGGACTTACCGTTCGCCATGGCCGCAGACGCTCTGGATGATGTAGACAACAGGACAGAAGATCAGAGTATCACCAGCTGTACTTTACAATTTTGTCCGGTAGAGAAGTGTGGCCTAGGCGTCCAGAAAACTGAATGTCAACTTGAGCACAATTCAGTGGCGACCACGCTCTGGAAGTGGTTCAAGAGTTCACCTACCTCGGCTCAAATATCACCAGTAACCTGTCTCTAGATGCAGAAATCAACAAGCGCATGGGAAAGACTTCCACTGCTATGTCCAGACTGGCCAAGAGAGTGCAGGAAAATGATGCACTGACACGGAACACAAAAGTCCGAGTGTATCAAGCCTGTGTCCTCAGTACCTTGCACTACGGCAGCGAGGCCTGGACAACGTATGTCAGCCAAGAGTGACGTCTCAATTCATTCCACCTTCGCTGCCTCCGGAGAATACTTGGCATCAGGTGGCAGGACCGCATCTCCAACACAGAAGTCCTCGAGGCGGCCAACATCCCCAGCTTATACACACTACTGAGTTAGCGGCGCTTGAGATGGCTTGGCCATGTGAGCCGCATGGAAGATGGCACGATCCCCAAGGACGCATTGTACAGCGAGCTCGCCACTGGTATCAGACCCACCGGCCGTCCATGTCCCCGCTTTAAAGACATCTGCAAACGCGACATGAAGTCCTGTAACATTGATCACAAGTCGTGTGAGTCATATGCCAGCGATCGCCAGAGCTGGCGGGCAGCCATAAAGGCGGGGCTAAAGTGTGGCGAGTCGAAGAGACTTAGCAGTTGGCAGGAAAAAAGACAGAAGCGCAAGGGGAGAGCCAACAGTGTAACAGATCCGACAACCAATTTTTTCTGCAGCACCTGTGGAAGAGTCTGTCACTCTAGTATTGGCCTTTATAGCCACTCCAGGCGCTGTTTCACAAACCACTGACCACCTCCAGGCGCTTACCCATTGTCTCCCGAGACAAGGAGGCCAAAGAAAAAAAAATTAGTTCATATTAGTACAGATGGATGCCTATACTAATTCTAAAACGATTTTTTAATTGGTGGCAAAGGCAGCAGAAGTTAGGCTGCGATGCATTTGCCGCCTCGTCTAATTTAGCACCTACTAATCCTCAGTTGATTGCCCAGGGTTTGCCACCCTTCGTTCAGCACCCGCCCACTTCCGCTCACAACAGCACGGCTCACTCTCACCGACCCCCATTCACGCCGCGCGCCCCCGCCGGCTTAGTGCTCAGACGCATGCGCGATACCTTGCGGAGCACAACGTCTTATTTCAGGTTCTCGCGATACTCCAGCAGCGGGGAGTGTGTGTATGTGTGCTGCCGGTTTGAAAGTGAGTGGTGCTGAGTTAAGGAGCTTGTTGTGGAAGCGGGGCGCAGGTAAGAGCCTTCATCATTACTCCCTCAGCCCGGTTTCGGGCTTGGAGTTGTCAGAATCTGTTTTCCCAGCAGGCCCGACTCGTACCAACTTGTCCTCCATAAAACAGCGGCGGCTTGAGGTTGGAGGCAGCCAGAAAGCAGTGACCAAATCATTAAGGATGTCGCTCTGCGGGCCCGTCCTCACACTGAAGACCCCGGTATTCTATCACTCACCAGAATAGCCCCTCAGTCACTTTCTTTTAAAGATGTGACCTACCTTTTTGATGCAAACACAGCTGAATAAATACGTTCTTAATCGTGATAATACTGCAAACATATTGTGCACCAGGTCAGTTACGGACCCTGTAACAGGACACCCCCCCCCCCCCCCCCCCCCCAACCTTTAATAGGCAACAGAGGCCATTCAGGCCCTCGAGCTGGTTCTGCCTTTCAGTGAGATGATTTATCTGCACCTAAACTCCATCCTGCCTGCATTGGCTCCATATCCCTTGACTTAAAATTCTACTGCTTGTAGATTTAAAATAAATTGAGCTAGCATTTGCTTTGTGTGGGAGAAATTTCCACACTTCTAACACCCTTTGTGTGAAGAAGTGTTTCCTAACTTCTCACCAAAATGGCTTGGCTCTGATTTATAAGTTATGCTCCCTTGTCCTATACTCCCCCACCATGTAAAAGGTTTCTGCATCAATTCCTTTCAAAAATCCTAAAAAAAAACAAATTCCCCCTTTGTCTATATTCCAGGGAGTACTAGCAAAATTCATGTAATCCCTCCTAATCTATCCCTTTGCGTCATAACATTTTGATGAATCTGTACTTAGCTCCTTGAAAAACTAATATATTCTTTCTAAGGTACGGTGACTTGGTTGAGTTTTTTGATGGTAATGTGCTTGATGTGTATATGAACTTCCAAAATTCATTGGATAAAGTGCCACATAATAAGTTTGCCAGAAAAGTTGAAGCCCATGGAATAAGAGGGACAGTGGCAACATGAGAAAGAAATTGGCTGTGACAGGAAACAGCAGGAGTGAACGGTGTTTTTTTCCTGGAGGAAAGTATACAGTGATGTTCCCCAGGAATTGGTACTAGGACTGCTACTTCTCTAGATGTATATAAATGACTTAGATTTGGGTGTACAGAGCATCATTTCAAAACTTGCAGATGACAGAACTTGGAACAATGAAGGTGGTCGTGACAGACTTCGAGGATGTAGACAAGCTGGTGGAAGATGAAATTTAATGCAGAGAAGTGCAAAGTGATGCATTTTGCTAGGAAGAATGAGGAGAAACATTACAAAATAAAGAGGATAATTCTAAAGGGGGTTCAGAAACAGACACCTGGGGGTATGTGTACAGGCATCATTGAACCTGAAGGGTAGGTTCAGAACGTGGTTAAAAAGGCATATGAAATCTTGGACTTTCTAAGAACAGAAGAAATAGGAGCAGGAGTAGACCATACGGTCCCTCGAGCCTGCTCTGCCATTCAGTACCATTTATAATTTTTTTTCTTTTGGGCCTCCTTATCTCGAGAGACAATGGAATACGCGCCTATAAATTACACTTATAAATAGAGGCATAGAGTGCAAGAAGGAAGGAAGTTATGGTGAACGTTTACAGAACACTGGTTCAGCCTAAACTGGGGTATTGCGTACAATTCTGGACACTGCACCTTAGGAAGAATGAGAGGGTGTAAAAAAGATTTGGGAGAATGGTTCCAGGGACTTGAGTTACATGGATAGAGTTATACAGCACAGAAATAGGCCTTTCGGCCCATTGTGTCTGTGCCGGCCATCAAGCACCTAACTATTCGAATCCCATTTTCCAGAATTTGGCCCGTAGCCTTGTATGCTATGGTGTTTCAAGTGCTCATATAAATACTTAAATGTTCTGAGGGTTCCTGCCTCTACCACCTCTTCAGGCAGTGCATTCCAGATTCCAACCACCCTCTGGGTGAAATTTTTTTTCCCTGAATTCCCATCTAAACCTCCTGCCCCTGACCTTAAATCTACACCCCCTGGTTATTGAACCCTCTGCTACGGAAAAAAATTCTTCCTATCTAACCTATCAATGCCCCTCAATTTTGTATAGCTCAATCATGTCCCCTTTCAGCCTTCTCTGCTCTAAGGAAAACAACCCTAACCTTTTCAGTCTCTCGTCATAGCTGAAATGCTCCAGTCCAGGTAACATCCTGGTGAATCTCCTCTGCACTTTCTCCAGTGCAATCACTTCCTTTCTATAGTGTGGTGCCCAGGACTGTACACAGTACTCCAGCTGTGGCCTAACTAGTGTTTTATACAGCTCCATCATAAACTCCCTGCTCTCATATTCTATGCAGGATATAAGGATCTAAGGATACGGGGTAAACCTTTCAGGACTGAGATGGGGAGAAATTTCTTCACCCAGAGAGTGGTGAGCCTGTGGAATTTGCTACCACAGAAAGCAGTTGAGGCCCAAACATTGAATGTTTTCAAGAAGGAGTTAGATATAGCTCTTGGGTCTAAAGGGATCAAAGGGTATGGGGCGAAAGCCGGAACAGGCTACTGAGTTGGATGATCAGCCATGATCATAATGAATGGCGGAGAAGGCACGAAGGATCAAATGGCCTACTCCTGCTCCTATTTTCTATGTTTCTATGCCTCGGCTAATAAAGGCAAGTATCCCATATGCCTTCCTAATCACCTTATCCACCTGTGCTGCTGCCGTCAGTGATGGACAAGTACACCAAGGTCCCTCTGTACTTCCTAGAGTCCTACCATCCATTGTATATTCCCTTGCCTTGTGTGTCCTCCCAAAATGCATCACCTCACACTTCTCAGGATTAAATTCCATTTGCCACTGCTCTGCCCATCTATATCGTCCTGTCATCTAAGACTTTCCTCCTCACTTTTTAATGACACCACCAATTTTCGTGTCATCTGCGAACTTACTGATCATACCTCCCATATTCACATCTAAATCATTAATGTACACTATAAACAGCAAGGGTCCCAGCACTGATCCCTGCGGTACACCACTGGTCACAGGCTTCCACTCACAAAAATAACCCTCGACCATCACCACCTGCCTCCTGCCGCTAAGCCTATTTTGGATCCAATTTGCCAAATTGCCCTGGATCCCATGGGCTCTTAACTTCTTATCCAATCTCCCATGTGGGACCTTATCAAAGGCCTTACTGAAGTCCATGTAGACTACATCAACTGCTTTACCCTCATCTACACATCTAGTCACCACCTCGAAAAATTCAATCAAGTTAGTTAGACACTATTTCCTCCTGGCAAAGCCATGCTGACTATCCCTGATTAATCCCTGCCTCTCCAAGTGGAGATTAATCCTGTCTCTCAAAATTTTTTCCAATAGTTTCCCTACCACTGATGTTAGGCTCACTGGCCTGTAATTACCTGGTTTATCCCTGCTGCTACCCTTCTTGAATAATGGTACCACATTTTGCTGTCAGTCAATCCTCTGGTACCTCTCCTGTAGCCAGAGAGGATTTGAAAATTTGTGTCAGAGCCCCTGCAATCTCCTCCCTTGCCTCAGATAATAGCCTGGGATACATCTCATCTGGGCCTGGGGATTTATCTACTTTTAATCCCGATAAAACAGCTCATACTTCCTCCCTTTCACTGCTAATATGTTTAAGTATATCACAATCCCCCTTCCTGAGCTCTACACCTACATCGTCCTTCTCCATAGTGAAGGCAGATGAAAAGTAATCATGTAAAACTTCACCTATGTCCTCTGGCTCCACACACAGATTGCCACTTTGGTCCCTAATGGACCCTACTCTTTCCCTGGTTATCCTCTTGCCCTTAATACACTTATAAAATGCCTTGGGATTTTCCTTGATCTTGCCTGCCAGTGTTTTTTCATGTCCCCTCGTCACTCTTTAGATTAGAGAAGCTGGGGTTGTTCTCCTTGCAGAAGAGACTGTTGAGAGGAGATTTGATAGAAGTGTTCAAAATGATGGGTCTAGACAGGAAGTGCTGGAAATACTCAGCAGGTCTGGCCGCATCTGTGTAGAGAGAAACAGTTAACGTTTCAGGTCAGTGACCTTCCATCAGAACTCTGAATTATCCAATTGCCTTTTGAAAGTTATTATTGAATCAACTTCCACCAACTTTTTAGGCAGTACATTCCAGATCATAACTTGAAATGTAAATTTTATTTTCCAAATTTCCCCTCATCTTCCTCTAGTTCTTGTGCTAATTATCTTAAATCTATGTCCTTTGGTTAATGACCCTTCTGCCATTGGAAACATTTTCTCCTAATTTACACTATCAAAACCCTCCTTAATTTTGAAAACCTCTGTCAAATCTCCCTTGATATACTGTAAAGGGGAACAACCCCAATTTCTTTTGTTTCCACATAACAAGTCTTTTATCCCTGATGCCATTCTTTGAAATCTCTTCTGCACCATCTCCAAGGCCTTGACATCTTTCTTGAAATTTGATGCCCAGAATTGGATACATTGCTCCAGCTGGTTCCTAACCAGTGTTTCATGAAGGTTCAGCATGACTTCCCTGCTTTTGTACTTTATACCTCTCTATAGAGCTTTGAGTCCAGTTTGCTCGTTTAACAGCCTTCTTAAATTGTCCTGCATCTTCAGAGACTTCAGTACGCTATCAGATCTCTGCACCCCCTTTAAAATTGCACCATGTAGTTTACATTCACTCCTCATTGTTCTAACCAAAATCAAACGCTTCACATTTCTCAGCAGTAAATTTCATGTGCCATGTGTCTGCCCATTTCACCAATTTGTCTACATCCTCCTGAAGTTTCTTGCTGTCCTCCTCACTGTTCAATATATTTCCCAGCTTTGTGTCATCTGCAAACCATGAAATTCTGCCTTGTATACCCAAGTCTAAGTCATTAAAATGCATCAAAGAGCATTAGTCCCAACACCGATCTCTGCAGATCGGCGTGGGGGTTGGGGGGGGGGGGGGGGGGTGGTCACCGCTGCACCTTCCCTCCAGTCTGAAAAACATCTATTCATCAGTAGTCTCTGTTAGCCAATTATGTATAAACACAGCCACTACCCCTTTAAACTTCAATTTTGCTAGTGTGTCTGTTATGTGTTGCCTTTTCAAAGTCCATGTACATAACACCAATCGCACTCTCATCAACCCTCTCCACTATTTGATCAGAGAACTTAATTAAGAAAAACAAACATGATTTGCCTTTAAAAAAAACCCAGACTGGCTTTCAATTGTTAATCCATATTTTTCACATGCCAATTAATTTTGGCCCAGATTATTGTCACTAAAGGTTTCCCCACCACCTATATTGGGCTGACTGGCCTGTAGTTGCCAGATTTATCCTTTTTCCTCTTTTTGAACAGGGTTTATTTGCAATCCTCCAGTCCTCTGGCACTATTCCGATTGTTACGATCTCATTAGAGACCAGTAATTTTTTTTTACAAAGAAATTCAAACTCCCAGTTATTACTGAAAGAATTACGCCACAGGATTTCATCTTTTAAATAATAGAAACGTCACTGTACAAAAGTTAAACAAAGAAAGCACGACCAATTTAACATATTTTGTAATCACATACATTAAACTTAAAATCTCAAAAGAACACTACCATTTGACTTTTACCTTCACCCATGAGTTCCCATATATGTTACAGGATCTTGAAGGTTCATTCAATTCTCCTGGGACCAATTTGAAGCATACTACAGCTCTCAGGAATTCACTTTAATTTTCCTTAGTTTCCCAGCTATCTACTGTGGTGAGGTTTCTTGGGGATTCCTCCTCTAGCATTCAACTCAGTGAATCCTCCAACTTTCCTTCAACACCTCATAAATTTGGGTTACCTCAGCCTGAGCATGGGCTTCTTTCAAATCACAGCGTTGTTACAGTGCAGAAGGAGACCATTCAGCCCATCGAGACCACACCTGCTCTCCGAAAGAACAATTCACTCAGTCCCATTCCTCCACCTTCTCCCCATAACCCTGCACATTCTTCCTTTTCATACAACAGTCTAATTCCCTTTTGAATGCTTCAATTGAACCTGCCTCCATCGCATTCCCAAGCAGTCCATTCCAGACCTTAACCACTGTCTGTGTGAAAAAGATTTTCCTCATGTCACTTTTGCTTCTCTTACCAAATACTTGAAATCAGAAACACCCCTGGTTCCTGATGGTCTCTCTGCTCCTTCTCAGCTTCTGGCTGATTCTCCGCCTGATTCAAGCTGCTTCCAAACAGAAACTGGTTTTCCGTGAGCAAAACACAATAAAAACACCTGACCAAAAGACAGCTCCCTGCATAATCTATCTTCAATGTGGTACATCTGGGATGTCCTAGATAGAAATTTAAGCTAATTACTTCCAACTCCAAAACATCTCTGATTCTGGATAACCACATAGATAAGTCACATTGCTAACAAAGACGGGGCAATTCTCTTCAAATTTACTGACTCCAGTTCTCCAACTAAATGAGTCCACCTGCTGTTTTATTACTTTCACCCCTCTGACTCTAAGTACACTTGCAAAAACCTTTGCAGTGTAAATATCTTGGGTGGTCCTGCAACCTTTTGAATTCCAATTACCTTGCATTTACCAATTTAATTGCCCCAAAACTAAAGGTAACCATTAAAAAAAAAACATAAATTAGATGATCATAACACTATATCTAAGGAGAATTGGAAGATTGTAGCTACCTTTATTTTAATTAGCAAACTGGGATGCATCCCATCTGGACCAGGTGACTTTTCTGCTTCGAATGTTGTAAATCTTTTAAGTACTACTTTATTTTTGCCCTATCAAATTTCTTTACTACTTACCCCTTTACTGTGAAATTGGCAGCATCCTCCTTAGTGAAAACAGCTGTTAGTCTCTGAATGACGCACTTAGTCTGACTCTATTATTTATCAAACAGCATATATTGATCATTGGCTTGTGGCAGCTATTTCCATTTTCAAGACACCTCTGTAAAGAATTGTTTTCTAAACTTGGGATTAATTTGCTTTGTGATTTTTTTTTTTATTATTCATTCACTGGATGTGGGAATCGCTGGCAAGGTCAGGATTTATTGCCCATCCCTAATTGCCCTTGAGAAAGTGGTGGTGAACCACTTTCAATACAACTGAGTGACTTGCTAGGCCATTGCAGAGGACAGTTAAGAGTCAACCTCATTGCTGTGGGTCTGGAGTCACATATAGGCCAGATTGGGTAAAGAAAGCAGATTTCCTTCTCTTAAAGGACAGTAATAACCGAGATGGGTTTTTACAACAATCTGATAGTTTCATCATCACAATTACTAAAAATTGGCTTTTTATTCCAAATTTTATTCAATTGATTACATTTAAACTCCCCAGCTGCTGTGTCATTAGTCCAGGCCTCATGATTGTAGTCCAGTAACATAACCACGATACTACCCTGTAACAAATGTCCTTTCATTACTGTATTACCTTGTCATTAAATAATCTTTCAGCCTCTGATCATCCCATAATGTCACTTGCAGTGAAAACAGGCCTAACCGCTTAATGCTCTCTTAATTCCTCTTTCCTTTTCGTTAATCTATGTTTTCCCTTTTCCGTTACTTTTATATCTTCATAATGGAGAGCATAAAAGTGTACACAGTATAACTGTGGCCTAACTAACATCAAGTGCTAATGCTTCCTCTAGATATGAAGCCAAGTATTCCATTGGCCTTGTTATGGCTTTACCTGCATGTGTTGTCACATTTAATGATTTGTACCTGTACGCCGAGATTTCTCTCCCCCTGTAGTCCATTTCAAATCTTGTCCTTCAATGTGTATTTCCTTTCCCTTGTCTTATTTCCTAAATGTATTACTTCAGATTTCTACATTGAACTACATGTGACACAAGTCAGCCCATCATATGACGTTGTCTACGTTCTCCTGCAAATTTTCTCACCTATTTTTCACATGCTGACAACACCGTAAAGGCGCATATTTCAATATTGTTCCTGCAATTCCTAAATCCAAATCATAAAGTATTCATTAAATAAGAGCATTATCATAAGTGTTTTGTTTTTTTCTAAAACAAAAACTAGGAGGCTATATGACTTTAAGACCTGTTGCTATTTTCTATGAACAGTGACTGCAGAGACTTGTGGTATTTGAAGTCCAGGCTGCAGGGCAATTTGTATCCAAGCAACCTGAAGGTCTTACGATAGTCGTGTGACTGCTATTGAAAAGGCTTTCAGTTCCATTTTGCCAGTGAAAGAAGAAATTGGGGCTGTGAGCAGCTGAAAGAGTTACCACTGGAAACTGGCCAGGAATACAGCCCAGAAAATACACACTCGAAAAATAATTCCTGTATCAAAGAGGAAGAGACCTAGAGAAAAGAGAAATTGCTACACTCTGACAAGGTCCCTCATGGCAGACTGATACAAAAGGTGAAGTCACATGGGATCAGAGGGGAGCTGGCAAGATGGATACAGAACTGGCTCGGTCATAGAAGACAGAGGGTAGCAGTGGAAGGGTGCTTTTCTGAATGGAAGGATGTGACTAGTGGTGTTCCGCAGGGATCAGTGCTGCGACCTTTGCTGTTTGTAGTATGTATAAATGATTTGGATGAAAATGTAGCTGGTCTGATTAGTAAGTTTGCGGACGACACAAAGGTTGGTGGAGTTGAGGATAATGATGAGGATTGTCAGAGGATGCAGCAGGATATTTATTTAGAGATACAGCACTGAAACAGGCCCTTCGGCCCACCGAGTCTGTGCTGACCAACAACCACCCATTTATTCTAACCCTACAGTAATCCCATATTCCCTATCACCTCCCTACACTAGGGGCAATTTACAACGGCCAATTTACCTATCACCTGCAAGTCTTTGGATGTGGGAGGAAACCGGAGCACCCGGCGAAAACCCACGCAGACACAAGGAGAACTTGCAAACTCCGCACAGGCAGTACCCAGAATCGAACCCGGGTCCCTGGAGCTGTGAGGCTGCGGTGCTAGCCACTGCGCCACGGTTGGAGACTTGGGCGGAGAAATGGCAGATGGAGTTTAATTCGGACAAATGTGAGGTAATGCATTTTGGAAGATCTAATGCAGGTGGGAAGTATACAGTAAATGGCAGAACCCTTGGGAGTATTGACAGGCAGAGAGATCTGGGCGTACAGGTCCACAGGTCACTGAAAGTGGCAACGCAGTTGGATAAGGTAGTCAAGAAGGCATACGGCATGCTTGCCTTCATCGGTCGGGGCATAGAGTATAAAAATTGGCAAGTCATGCTGCAGCTGTACAGAACTTTAGTTAGGCCACACTTAGAATATTGCGTGCAATCCTGGTTGCCACACTACCAGAAGGACGTGGAGGCTTTGGAGAGGGTACAGAAGAGGTTTACCAGGATGTTGCCTGGTCTGGAGGGCATTAGCTATGAGGAGAGGTTGGATAAACTCGGATTGTTTTCACTGGAACGACGTAGGTGGAGGGGCGATATGATAGAGGTTTACAAAGTTATGAGCGGCATGGACAGAGTGGATAGTCAGAAGCTTTTTCCCAGGGTGGAAGAGTCAGTTACTAGGGGACATGGGTTTAAGGTGCGAGGGGCAAAGTTTAGAGGGGATGTGCGATGCAAGTTCTTTACACAGAGGGTGGTGAGTGCCTGGAACTTGTTGCCGGGGGAGGTGGTGGAAGCAGGTACCATAGAGACGTTTAAGAGGCATCTTGACAAATACATGAATAGGATGGGAATAGAGGGATACAGACCCCAGAAGTGCAGAAGGCTTTAGTTTAGGCAGGCATCAAGATCGGCGCAGGCTTGGAGGGCCAAATGGCCTGTTCCTATGCTGTACTGTTCTTTGTTCTGTGGAGAAACACTATTTTGGAGAAAGAAAGCCTGTGTTTCAGATGGGGCAGGTTGCTGTTGCCTCCATTCAAGAATTCCTGTCTGAAGTGTGACTTCTGTAATTGCTGTTCTCTGTGGAGAAGGCTGCTGCTGACTTTTGTATTTTTGGAAGATCCTGAACTCTCAAGAAAGTTTCTACTGTCAGACTGCTACTTGAAAATTTAAATAGACCTGTTGCTGAAAAATCTGTGTGGCGCCTGCTGCATACGAACTACCTTGAACGCCTACCCAACGTAGTCTGTTCATTAATTTCACCTGGAGTGATATCTGACTATTCGACTCTGGGACACCTCAACGATCCAGGAAAATATTACCAAAAGTTACATCCCAGTTATTTATTTATTCCTAAGCAACTATTGTAAAGTCAATATTTCCGTTTTCCTCCGGTTAACCATTGACAATTGAATGTATGTGTATGCATGAGGGTTAGGAAGATTAGAGATATCAATTCTTTTCATACATATAGATTCATCTCATTATCATATAAAACTTGATTTATTAATAAATAGTTAATTTTGTTGCTTAAAGAAATCTGGTTTGGCATGCTTTATTCTGGGGATAAATGAAATGATTAATTTGGCACTTTTCCAGTAGGTGAGAAAACTTACTAATCTTCTATGACCTATGGAGTCGTGGGACTGAATTAACAGTGCATTACTCCCACCTCGGTCGTAACTGCAGTGCTAACCCAGATCCCTATGGAATACACTCATGTTTCCATCTTGAGAAACTTCCCTTTCCACCTGTCCTTTGCTTTCCAACTTTCAGCCGTCTCTTTGTCTCTTTTCTTCTATGTGCTGTTATGTCTCTGGTAGGTCTAGTGGTATCTTTCACAGTTTTTTTTTGAAAATCCATGTAAGCCAGCTGGTCTGGCTAAAAGGAAAGAGAGATATAATTGAGATTGGAGTCCTTGTCCAGTTCCCTTTTTACTGTACTGCCGTACTGGCTGAAGACAAACACAGGGTTTTGTGAAATGTCATGCTGACACAAATGTTTTTCATCAAGGTCACATGCTCCCAAGTTGTTACGGGTACTCAAAGAACTGATGAGGCTTCTTGAAATTACTATTTTGGAACTAAGTTGAAGAAAGAACTTGCATTGATATAGTGTCTTATTAAGTCTCAAAATAAGGGCTATGCATTATAAGTTGTTTTGATAGGCTGTCATTGATATGTCGGTGAAAGTACTGATGAGAAATTAAGTGTTATAAGACTGTCCTCATTCTGCTGATCCATTTTGCTTCCGTGAGTTACAACTATCCCTAAATATTTGGATCCAGACACTGATCATGCCAAGGGCTATTGCTTGCTAATATGTGGGACAAAACTTACGCCCTTATTTTTTGAAATGGTTAATCTACTATCGTGAAAGTTAGATGCTCTTGGATTTTTTTAAAAATTGGATGATGAAGCAGAAGGATTAGTTTAAAATTTAGAGTAGAATGGCATTTAGCAATATTATGTGTTTGGCGCCTTCATAAATGTCAGAGCTCACACTCTTGCTTACAGCTAAAAGTGCTATGATGAGGAATTAGAAGAAGCATGTTTGAGGGCAACTTTGTCCGGGCCCTCACTGGACAGAGAATTGGGGCAAATCTAATCCATTTCCTGAGCATTGACCAAAGGCCTGATTACACAAGAAAAAATTTCCATTCCACCTGGTTGAAAGATGTCTTTGCGTTCAGGGAGGAAACAAAATGAAAGGGAAGTAATTACTTTTGCTGTGATGGTGCACAGCAATGATCAGATATTTGGTTCACCTCTAATGATAGTCCACACTGACCATTCAGGCTTTATTAGGGGACTAAGTTGAAGATGGCTGTGGCCAGGATCACTTTTGAGCATGCATATAGGTTTACAGGTTGAACAGAGAATGGGGTCTGTGGCGTTTTAGGGTAGTGGTGTAATTGTAGTTTTCTCTAGTGTCTTGGAAAATTACAATCTGTTAGACAAGGTTGAAAGGTTTCAGTAGGATACATGCTAGTTTGGGGAACACTAGAGTTGCCTGAGTGGCTATTGTCTCCGGGATGTATCTTGGACTGGAGGTTTTGTATGCCACTTGGACTGTCTTGGCTGAGGTTAGAGAGTCCGTTATCTTTGCCTTCGATTGGAGGAATATGAAGGTTTACAAGACTGTGGATAACTGCCTGGAGTTGATCTGCTACTCAGATGTATAGAAAGGGATAGATGACCACAAACACTATTTTTGTTCTTATTTGGCTAACACTCTGTGTTAATTGGTATACTTATTGCAGGTGGCATGCTAGTATCCCTGTCTTGCCACAATGAGGAATTGTCCATCCTAATGGATGGCACACAGACAGTCCTGGCAGATGTTATGAAAGGCAAACACAGTATCATGTATGCAATCTGTGTCGCACTTGCTGAATATGTTACTCTTCATATTTCTGCTGTTTACGGTTCTGTGCTGTGTTTAATCTCGGGGACTGGCACTAACTCATTTTCTTTTATTGACAGATTTGTTGTCATGCCAGCATTTCGACAGGTTGGAGAGAAGCAACTTCCCAATGAAATACTTTACATGGTGTGGTCCCCTAAGCGGGACCTCATTGCACTTGCTAACAAAGCTGGAGAGGTAACTGATTTCTTGTGCTATTACTGTGCCTGGAAATTGATTCATAATTGTGATATGAATATAATCATACATTTATATGCAGTATTAAGATTGCTTATAATATTGGTACAAGTCTGGATTGTAAACAAAAAGGGAGAGTCACTGTTGCATTTATCATGTAAAAAATGAAGTGCCTGACTATGATAATTCAAGATTGCCATGTCATAATTTCAGATAAGTTAGATGATTTTCTGCTTTAAAAGTACTGGAGTATTATACAGTGTAATGCACAATGTATTACTCTGACACTTAAGTGGAGACACATTCCTTTAAGACTGCAATGTCTCATTTCAGAGAATTTTGCAAATTCACAAGTATTTCAAAGTTTTAATGCCTTTCTGCAATGATTATTTCTCTTCAGAAAATTGTGATGTCTGATATGTGACGGATGTGTTAAAGACGTCAATATTATAGAGATAAAATGCAGAAGAGTAATGCAAAAGTAATAAAATCCACAATGTAAAGCTTTGTATTTCAGCAACTACAGTATATTTTAATGCACATACTATGTGGTGTTTTAAGAGTTTTTTGTAGTTGGCTTTCCCAGACATTAACTTCTGAATATTATGATAACATGCTCTGAAGCATGTGATTACGGTTTGCTTAACTTCTATTACTGAACCTTATAAAGTAGGATAAGAGCGATATTCTATGTCAACAGAGGAAAAGCACTTTAACATTTTCTAAGCTTCCATTAAAAACATTTTCAGAGTAATTCATTTGATTAAGCTGTATGCCTTAACATGGAATTGATGGTGGACAGCTAATAAATTTTTTAAAATTCATTCATGGGATGTGGGCGTCGCTGGCTAGGCCAGCATTTATTGCCCATCCCTAATTGCCCTTGAGAAGGTGGTGGTGAGCTGCCTTCTTGAACCGCTGCAGTCCATGTCAGGTAGGTACACCCACAGTGCTGTTAGGAAGGGAGTTCCAGGATTTTGACCCAGCGACAGTGAAGGAATGGCAATATAGTTCCAAGTCAGGATGGTGTGTGACTTGGAGGGGAACTTGCAGGTGGTGGTGTTCCTATGCATTTGCTGCCCATGTCCTTCTAGTTGGTAGAGGTCATGGGTTTGGAAGGTGCTGTCTAAGGAGCCTTGGTGCATGGCTGCAGTGCATCTTGTAGATGGTACATACTGTTGCCACTGTGCGTCTGTGTTGGAGGGAGTCAATGCTCGTAGATGGGGTGCCAATTAAGCGGACTGTTTTGTCCTGGATGGTGTCGAGCTTCTTGAGTATTGTTGGGGTTGCATGCATCCAGGCAAGTGGAGAGTATTCCATCACACTCCTGATTTGTGCCTTGTCGATGGTGGACAGGCTTTGGGGAGTCAGGAGATTAGTTACTCACTGGAGGATTCCTAGTCTCTGACATGCTGTTGTAGCCACGGTATTTATATGGCTACTCCAGTTCAGTTTCTGGTCAATGGTAGCCCCTAGCATGTTGATAGTGGGGGATTCAGCGATGGTAATGCCATTGAATGTCATGGGGAGATGATTAGATTTTCTCTTGGAGATGGTCAACGTCCGGCACTTGTGTGGTGCGAATGTTACTTGCCACTTATCAGCCCAAGCCTGGATATTGTCCAGGTCTTGCTGCATGTGGCCACGGACTGCTTTAGTATCTGAGGAGTCGTGAATGGTGCTAAACATTGTGCAATCATCAGCGAACATCCCCACTTCTGACCTTACGATTGAAGGAAGGTCATTGATGGTTGGACCTAGGACACTACCCTGAGGAACTCCTGCTTTGATGTCCTGGAGCTGAGATGATTGACCTCCAACAACCACAACCATCTTCCTTTGCGTTAGGTATGACTCCAACCAGCGGAGAGTTTTACCACTGATTCTCATTGACTTCAGTTTTGCTGGGGCTCCTTGATGCCATATTCAGTCAAATGCTGCTCACCTCATGAGTTGAGCTCTTTTGTCCATGTTTGAACCAAGGCTATAATGAGGTCAGGAGCTGAGTGGCCCTGGCGGAACTCCAACTGAGCGTCACTGAGCAGGTTATTGCTAAGCAAGTGCTACTTGATGGCACTGTTGGTGACACCTTCCATCACTTTACTGATGATTGAGAGTAGAAATTCTGCAATATATAATTTTGCCATATTGTATAGTTTATAAACAGTATATCACATTAGTAACTATTAATGCAAATTAGAAGTGCGTGGTAGCTATGTTGGTGGGGTTGACCGAACTGAAGTTGCTTGTTTCTCCCAGTTGCAGTTCACCTCCATTTCCCAGACAGCAGGAGATACAAGGATAAATGCAGTAGAAAGTGTTACAATATATGGCCCAGAGAGAGCACAGAGGTTGCTGAGCAAGTAACCTGAGAATGTATTTGCACAATGTCCAACCCGGTCAATTATTACCCTCTCAGTCTACTCCCGATTGCCAGCAAAGTGATGGATGGAGTCATTGACAGTGCTATCAAGCGGCACTTGCTCAGCAGTAACCTGCTCACTGGCGCTCAGTTTGGATTCCGCCAGAGCCACTCAGCTCCTGACCTCATGACAGCCTTGGTCCAAACATGGACAGAAGAGCTGAACTCAAGAGGTGAGATGAGACTGCCCTTGATATCACTGCAGGAGTTCCTCAGGATAGTGTCTGAGGCCCAACCATCTTCAGCTGCTTCATCAAGCACTTTCCCTCCACTATCAACATCCTGCGGGTTGCCATTGACCAGAAACTGAATTGGACCAGCCATACACATACTGTGGCTATAAGAGTAGGTCAGAGGCTGGGAATTTTGTGGCGACTAACTCACCTCCTGACTCCCCAAAGCCTGTCCAACATCTAAAGGCACAAGTCAGGAGTGTGATGGAATACTCGCCACTTGCCTGGATGGGTGCAGCTCCAATAACACTCAAGAAGCTCGACACCATGCAGGACAAAGCAGCCCGCTTGATTGACACCCCATTCACCACTTCAACATTCACCCCTTCACCACTGATGCGCAGTGGCAGCACTATGTACCATCTACAAGATGGACCGCAGCAACTCACCCAGACTCCTCTGACAGCACCTTCCAAACCTGTGACCTCTGCCACCGAGAAGGACAAGGGCAGTAGATGCATGGGATCACCACCTGCACATTCCCTCCAAGCCGCACACCATCCTGGCTTGGAACTATATCGCCATTCCTTCACTGTTGCTGGGTCAATGTCCTGGAACCCTCTTCCTAACAGCACTGTTGACGTACATACATCCCAAAGACTGCAGCGGTTCAAGAAGGCAGCTCACCACCGCCTTCTCAAGGGCAATTAGAGATGGACAATAAATGCTGGCCTAGCCAGCGACGCCCACACCTCATGAACAACCTTTTTTTTTAATGTTCAATTGTTGCCCTGAACCACAGGGGTGAAGTTCAGTGGTGTAAAAATGTTATCTGAGCTCTGAAGTTATATTTTAACAAGACTGGCTAAGAAAAGAGCACTGAATTTGATAAACTCTGAGGAGAAAAATAAGTCTAATGTGAGTCTTCTGAAACCAACTGCAGCTGTATTCCAATGATCCTAATAGAAACGGGATTTTTTTTAGTGCCAAGTATTTCTAAGAATATAGAGATTCATTAGTGCACTGAGTTAGCACACTACACTTTCATCATTGCTGCGTGATGTGATAATGATATCTGAAAGGTACAGAGGTGCTGTTGTTTTGACACTAGCAATATAGGAACTTATTAAAATAAACTCTTGCAATCTGTGGGAAGCACAATAAAATAATCTTGTCAATGAAACTGATGTATCAATTTCTCTAACATTTTGTAATTTTTTTTGATATGGTATACATGATAGCTACATTATTCATCAGAATATCAGCACTGAATTACATTTTCATTTATTGCTCAAAACTCGTATTGATAAGGTAACCTGAATGTGAAAGTGCCAAATGCAACCATGTTGCACATTTTCCTATTTCTAAGAGTTGACTTTGCTAATTGGTTTAATTTAGAGGGCATAAACCTTGTGCAAGATGAATAATTAATCTGGATTGTAATCTTGTGATCACAATGGAACAGAAGTCAAAGTTGTATAACATATATGATAACATTTCAGGATTGCAGGAACTGATTAAAAGACTTCAATTCGTCCAAAGCTGTGTTGCCTCTTTTTTATCCTACGTTCAGCTCTGCTTGATTCCTAGAACTTGTTACTTTTTTTATTCTTTCATGGTTTGAGTGTGTGACTGGCTAGGCCAGCATTTGTTGCCCATTCCTAATTGCCCTTGAGAACGTGGTGGTGGTGAGTTGCATTATTGAACTGCTGCACTCCATCTGGTGTAAGTATATCCACAGCGCTGTTAGGAAGGGAGTTCCAGGTTTTTGACCCAGCGACAGTAAAGAAAAGAAAGAAATTTGGCTTGATTTGGGCCTGAGCAATGAAGTGGGGTAGAACGCTGATGTGAGAGTAGGAGGATTTTGGAGAAAGATGTTACGATCAGGTGAGGAGGGGTCGAAGGGTTCCTCTCTTTTCCCTCTCTTTGTTTGACCACAACAGATTTATTTCTTTAAGTGGATATACTTGCCAATTCAGTGAGTGGTTACGTATTTAAGTGCTGTGATCATAAAAAGACAATCAGACAGGTTTTCTTGAGTTTAACAAAGAAAGAAGCTAGCTTTATTGAACTTAAACCGATCTAAGTAAAGTATTAAAATACATTCCAACTTTCTCGCACAGGCACACACAAGCAAATAGGTTACAGAATGGGGAAGGATAGATTGGTGGAATTAGAATCCAGAGAAATAAAAGGGTATACAGTTTGTGGAGGATACTGACTCAACTGGCTTGAGGCTGAATTCGGTGGTTGCACGACTTTCCTTTGGTGGTCCTGAGGCTTCCGATTTGAAGATGTGGACGCTGATTCCGTAGTTCTCTAGGCGACAGCAATGCGGCTGAATTCCTTCAAGGGAGACTCTGTTCCTTCCGGAAAGTACTCTACCTACGAGCTCCACCCTCAGGCTTAAGTAATTAAGCACAGTGAGAATTGATCGCTGAACAGACTAACACAACCAAACACAGATCAATTACACAGTCTGCAACAGGGAATATGCCTCGGTGTTCACGGTCAGAAGGCAAGCTTGCAAGGTTTGAGTGGTTCGTCTCCACTAGTTTAATACTCAGGTTTCCAGCCAGTGGATTAAAAAATCATCATTCGACCTAGCACATTTTTGTGACAAAGAGCATCCACAGTATAGTTCAATGTAAAAATGGAAAATTGTAATGAAAAGTTACATGGTGCTAAATTGGAAACAGCAATGTTCAGTGAGGTAAGAAGGGATACTGTTCAAATTCGCCGAGCAAAAAAGTTAGCAAATAGGTTGTTGGGTCAGCAGTGGGGAATTATCAATTATGAGATGGATAAAGTACAAAGTAAATATATTCATACAAAGCAAAAAGCGGGTCCACCAAATAATGGAATTTGTTGAGAAAGATGAAGGCAAAGGAACGCAGTTGTTATTCAGTCAATTCCTTTGGGGATATAGGGACAGAAAACAGCGACATCTGCTTCAGAGAATTGAATTTGATCATTGTGTCTCCTTAGCCCACCCAGGAGTAATTTTTTCGATCAGTGATGGATATAATTTGACTGTTTTAATAAGGAAACTCCTATTTTTGTCCAAACAAAATGAAGGTTTGGATAGATTGTCTAAACAGAAACTTCAGAAGGCATCTGATAAAAGTAACACTGACTAACATTGATTGCTAAAGAAAATCTTGAGGAATATTGGAAATGCAATGGGAAGGCTAATTAAGGACATGAGAAAGGCGTAAAGGAAATATGAGAAAAGATTGGCATTTTAAAAACAAGTCTTTTTTTATTCATTCATGTCATGAGCATCGTTGGTGAGCCCAGCATTTATTGCCTATCCCTAATTGCCTTTGAGAAGATGGTAGTGAGCCACTTTCTTGAACCACTGCAGTCCATGTGATGAAGGAACACTCAGTGCTGTTCAGTAAGGAGTTCCAGGATTTTTGACCCAGTGCTGAAGGAACAGCGATATGTTTCCAAGTCAGAATGGTGTATGCCTTGGAGGGTAATTTGTAGGCAGTGGTGTTTCCATGAGTCTGCTGCCCTTGTCCTTCTAGGTGGTTAGGGTTATGGGTTTGGGAGATACTGTCAAAGGTGTCTTGGTGAGTTGCTGTAGTGCAAGATAGTGCACGCTGCAACCACAGTGTGTCAGTGGATGGGGTGCCAATCTCGTGGGCTGTTTTGTCCCGAATGGTGGTAACATTTTTTGTGGTGTTGAGCTGCATCC
The DNA here is from genome assembly GCF_036365525.1 of Heterodontus francisci. Taxonomy (NCBI): domain Eukaryota; kingdom Metazoa; phylum Chordata; class Chondrichthyes; order Heterodontiformes; family Heterodontidae; genus Heterodontus; species Heterodontus francisci. The sequence goes on from NC_090371.1 coordinate 151,601,519, forward strand.
AGGAGAGTATTCCATCACACTTGGGAACATAGGAGCAGGAGCTAGCCATTCAGCCCATTGAGCCTGCTCTGCCCTTCAATATGATTGTCATGTAGGCCCCCAACTGCCAAGAATGAGGCATGTTAATTTTGCCACATGGCCATTAAATTTCAAATTGTTGCTGGGAAGAAGACTTGACACAAGGGGTTGCCAAGCCCCTGGCTGGAAAGATATTTTTGCATATTAACAGACACTGCTGGGTTCCAAGGACCATTCCCTGACCCATCCAATGCACAAAGCCAGAAGTGGTTATACCAGTCACATGACTACCCTGCTGGCTAACTTGGGGAGTTTTAACTTGTGGGGACAGTGTTTGAACTGGCAGAAAGCTCTTTGCTCCTGGACTGAAAAAGACCTCCTCTTCTTCTGTCTGCTCCCATCACTTTCTCATGGAACTAAAACCCACTGAAGACACATGAACCCCAATTGAGAAAAGTCTCCTTTAGTGAACAAGGTTTAAAAATAATACTGGGCCCCAACGAAAAGCCAGATCAACCTACAATCAAGGACTCTACAACGAGCTCGAAGCACAGTTTAAAAAAAAAAACCCTCCTCAGAGATTGCCTCAAACCTTTCCACTTTATTTTTCTTTTGCTCTTTTCTGTCTCTATTTGCATATCTGTGTCGCGTGTGCCTGCTAGCGTAGGCACATCGTGTATCCGTAGGCATCAACTGAATTACAGTTTAATAAAATTTCACCTTCTTTAAACCTAAGAAAGCCTGTTTGTGCTCGTTTCTTTGCCTTATAATTGGAAAGCGGTGAACAAGGATTCACCAAGTTGGCACTAAAAACAGTTTGTTTAAAAATTAATACCCTGTTACAGTAAGACCAGGTGAAGGCTGATAGGGAACCCGAGACCTCTTTCTCACCTGGTCGTAACAATGATCATGGCTGATCAAATAGGATCATACTTCTGACTTGTGCCTTGCAGATGGTGGATAGGCTTTGGGATGTCAGGAGATGAGTTATTGCTGAATATATCTCTTGTAGCCACTGTATCTGTGTGGTTGGTCCAGTTAAGTTTCTGGTCAGTGGTGACCCCCAGGATGTTGTTGATTGGAAATTCAACTATGGCAATGCTGTTGAATGTCAAGGGGAGGTGGTGAAACTCTTTCTTGTTGGAGATTGTCATTGCCTGCCACTTGTGTGGTGTATGTTACTTGTTATAACCATAGACAAAGTAAAAGAATGGTTAGACAGTATGACCACTCAAAGATGGAGGATATGAAACAATTGTGAGAGGTACCTGTAGAAAAGCAATGAATGCTCAAAGAAATAACAAACTCAGTGTGGATAATCACTAGGTCCTGAAAGCATGCACCCTAGAGTGTTGAAAGAAATCAGAGAGGAGGTAGCAGTGGCTCTGACCTCAATTTTTAAATCCTTAAATATGCAAGTTGAGTCGTGGGACTAGAGAATAGGAAGTATAACACCTTTGTTCAAGAAGTAAAAGGATTAACTAGGTAACTATAGGCCATTTAGGCTAATGCAGTTGTCAAGGAACTTTTAGAATCCATAATTGGCATAAAATTAGTGAACATTCAGATAATCATGCGTTAATCATAGACAGCCAGATTTGTTGAAGGCAAGTTGTGTTTTAAATTTTTTAAGGAG